>NW_028315337.1:0-90000 GCF_046866305.1 Octopus bimaculoides | reverse complement strand
ATTGTATGATGCCTGTGTGTGAACAGCCATGCTACATGGCAGTGAAACATGGGCTGCGACTGCTGAGGACATGCATAAGCTTGAAAGAAATGAAGTTAATATGCTTCGCTGGATGTGCAATGTCAGTGTGCATGTATGACAGAGTGTAAATGGTAAATGTCTTGAGAGAAAAGTTGGGCACAAGAGACATCAGATGTGGTGTGCAAGAAAGATGACTGCATTGGTATGGTGATGTGATGCATTTAGATGAGGACAGCTGTGAAGATTTGTCAAACCAAGTGAAATCATGGTTGTAACCATTGTTGGTGTCACATAGCTGACACCCAAACCAGTGGCTTGTAAAAAGCACCTTTTGAGTGTTGGGCCTCACAGAGGCAATGTGGCTGATGCTGGTGTTGCATAACTAGCACTAGTGCTGGTGGCACATAAAAAGCACCTTTCAAGTGCTGGGCTTCACGGAAGCAATGACAAATGACTGAGACCTTTGGCAATATGCTGGGCTTCAGAAGACCCATCAAACCAAGTGAAATCACAGTCATGGCAGGTACTGGTGTCACACAACTGGCACCTCTGCTGGTGGTACGTAAAAATACCCAAGCATTAAAAAGGGCATCCAGCTGTAGAAACCATGCCAAATCAGACTGGAGTCAGCTTACCAGCCCTAGTCAAACCATCTAACCCATGCCAGAGTAGACAATGGACTCTAAATGATGAGGATGATGAAAATTTGCTTACTGCTTCTTACACCAAGCAATCATATAACAGATTCCCTCATTGGATCATTGTTTTATTGTTTTTTTTTCGATTTTTATATCCTGTTCAGTCCATCACCATCATTATCATCATCATTTTAATATCTGGACTAACAAGGTAATCTCTACAGTTGTTGCCCAGGTGAACAAGTATGTACACATCTTTCTTCTCAAATGTGTCCTTCCTTCTTTGGGAGAATTTAGCTACTATTTCTAGTGGGTTATTTGAAAACTAGCAACCACTAGAGGCTATCTCATTTGACCCATACAAACATGGAAAATTGGACATTAAATGATCATGGTGATAGGTACATGAGGACATATTTGGTAATTCAATAAAAGAGAGTCACTGAAGAAATCACAAGATGTGTGACGAAATATTTCCAGACAAAGGACATAAAGTAAAAACAATAATAAAATAAATCTGAAGTGAAGAATGAATATATAGTGCATGTGTTTATTTGACAGAAAAAATAAATAAAATGACCATCTCAAAATGTAACAATATCTATTTCAACACACAATTTCACATCAGAAATCTTGCAAAACAAATACATACCAAATGTATTTTATTAAAAAATTTGTGCACATGTTCTTGATAAGATTTGTTTTCCATAAGCTTATTCTGTGTATCCACTTTCAGCTTCAATGACTGCCTTAATGTAGGGCCAGAATCATTGACATGCTTGCACTAAATGATCTTTGATTTCCAAGACATCACCTGAACAATAGTATTGTGAGGATGTTGATTAGTCTCCCTTACACTGACTATCCAAATGCAGTAGTTGATGGGATTTAAATCTGGCAAATTTGAAGGCTACATATTTAGTGTTACATGATTGTAAAAATTGTGTGACATCCATTCGTGGGTTATGTTGCCTTTGGGGGAATATGCTAAATTTTGTTGAAACACATATGGCCTTTCATTGCATACTCCATCCATCCTGGACTATAACAACTGCCTCCATCTCTTCAACATATCCAGTAGCATTAATTTTAAGACCCTGTGGAAAAATGTCAGGGGTCATGATATGACTTTCGTTACTCACCACTCCTAAAACTATCATTTGCTGGAAACCTTGTGTGCATCACTCTTGAGATATCTGAATGATCTGCATATTATTTCTCTTGTTAAACTTTTATTCCTGGTCACAGTTTTTCTCATCAGAGAACTAAAATATGCCATGCTTGTGTTGGTTTATTACCTTGTTAAGTAACCACTTGACATGGATCTCAGTGTTCTTCATCATAGCAGATCAAAAGGTTTTGCTGTCTTTGCAGACATTGAGTGGCCTCCCCTCAGTACATACAACAAGTATCAAATGTCCTTGTAAAACACAGTTCTGATAGTCCACTTCAACACCTGAAATTCTTTAGCAATGGCCCTCATTGATTTTCTGGGCTCATTATAAACAATGATTTGAGCCCACTGGATGAATTGCAGTGTCCCTATAGTGTCTGAGCATTTAGGATTTGTTTTCTCATTGTTATAGTTGAAACATTCCTGCCAGAGGCTTCCAGTTCCAACTGAACGTTGTGTATGAAAGATCTTGGCAATTCATAAATTCTTGTTCTGCACATATGGCAACAATGACTGCATGATTTTTCATTCCCTGTGTTTACACTTTAACTGCTATGGATGGGGGATATGTATGTATAAGAGAATTGTATATAATCCTTAAATTATATAATGCTAGTATGTTAAATAAGTTTTCAGACGTGATCCCCTCCTGTAGCCATAAATTTCACTCTACATTTCTAAAAACCTATAAAATTAGATCTATTATTTCTATCTTATATCCTAGATGTATAAGGAATTTTTAGATGATTTAGGTGCTTTGACATTTTTATTCCTATGTTTATCAACCTCTCATTTGTTTTGCATCTCCTATATTTATCATGCATAACTCTTTACATGTAATCTTTATTTATATGTAATTTTATGTTTTTATATTTCTATATTTTTATGTATGTTTGGTTTTATTCTTTACACCCTTGGAGAATCTTTACACCTGTACATGCATGATTTATGTTGATGTGTATAAATATATAGTTCAATTACATTGATTGAATATCTTCATTTGTGTGTTCGAGAATCTCTCTGACTGCCTATGATTTGCGTTTTTAATTTCCTCTACTCTGTATTTTTTCACATTGGCTCTCTATGATCACTCTGTAAATAGCCCATACTTTCTATAACATACTTAATATTATATATATATATATACTAGCTGGCCCTGTGTCGTCAAAAGTGCCGGCTAATTGTTGTATTTTATATATAAAAAGAGTACAGAAAGGTTAAAAAACAAATCAAACAGTGCTTCAACTCTGTGTGTGTGTGCAGATGTATACATTTATATGTATGAGTAGCACAGTCTGTAGCGAATGCGGTTTTCTATACTTTGTCACAGCCTGCTTCCTTCCTTTTTTAAGTGTCTGTTTACATATATATATGTATGTGTAAATGCACATCTGTCTGTAATTCTATTTTTTATGTATCTTTCTAAATAAACACACACAAACACATATACACTCACTCATATATATAATTATATTTTACACAAACACACACATATACACACATACACAAACATTCACATTCCTCCCTTTTACATGCACACACATATACTCACACAGAGTTGAAGCGCTGTTTGATTTTTGTTTCACCGTCAACTTTTCATCATCCCACTTCCATCGGTGGATCGCCCCTTCCTTTCTCATTCATATGTTGTGATGGGGAAATACACAAGAGTATTATTATAGTAGATTATTATAGTAGAAGATACGCGATGCTCTTTTTGCCACATCCTTTCTCTCATTGCTATTACTTTCTCTTACTCCCTCTCAGTCATGGCTATTACTCTCACTTCTTCTCCTTCACTGAATTACTATTTACTCTCCTCTCTCTTCACCAGTCACTCCTACTGCATGATTTTGGACAAAAAATATATATATATAAACGGCGGTGCATCAGTATGGCCACAGCTCTCAGCTGAAACTATAGAAAAAAAAATATACAAATATATAAACACACTACGCTCATTATTATATTAGGAGATATATATATATATGTATGTATGTGTGTGTGTATATATATATATATATATCCACAGTAATCCCTCGCCATATCCTGGTTCACCTATCACAGTTTATTATTTAAGCTGACGTCAATTCCTTTAAGCTGTTGTTTTGCATTTATAATAAAATAAATATATACAATTTATAAAAGTAATGAAAAAAATATACAGTACATTACTGTTTCTACTTCGCAGATTTTCACCTATCGTGAGGGTGGGATGTTAGAACGTAACACCCACGATAGTCGAGGGATTACTGTATATATATATATATATGTATGTGTATATATGTATATATATATATATATATATATATATATATATATATATATATATATATATATATATATATATATTCCAAAAAATTAACAAAAGCACAACAAATGGAAAATTCATAGTTAATTCCTCATCTCTCAGTGTCCAAAAGATCATAATTTTACACCATTAACGATATTGTTCACTTTTGGTGGTGCCAGCAGCGAGAAGCCACTGGGAATTACTAACAAACATACAGGACAAATACAAAACAAACATGACAAAATAAAATAATTATACATATACAACGAAAAAAGGCCACTGTTTGTTCTGACTTTCTATCTGTTCCTTTCTTGTTTCCAGTCTTACAGGACATTTTCATTTTCCTTTGTGTTACACAATATCTGACTGTGTCAAAAAGTGGAGCAGAGAGAAGTGTGACTGATTGAGTCAACAATGAGGTGAAAAAGGAAATGGATGAGAGAGGTGCGAATGGTCATATGTGTGTATGTATGAGAAAGAGAGTGATGGGCAACAGACTGAAAACTCTGAGTCTGTGGGGATAGAGTCTTCATATTTGACTTCTGGGCATACCTATCTACATACAAATAATGACCATTTTGCTTTCACATGAGTTAGTTGCTCACTTATATTAGATTTTGTGCACAACAAATTTAAGTTAGTCACCTTACAGTTTGTGTTACTAATTACTAAAAGTCTAGTTTTATATCTAAGATGGCTGGCTAACAACATGTGAAATTTATAAAACCCATTTATTGAAAAATGAACAGATACAAAATAAATTTAAAAACAGAATATTGTATGAGTAAAAAATATGTATATATAAAAGCTAAGTCAAGATATAAATTAATATACAAGATGTTTTGTTGAGAGAGAAGGGAAATGTTAAAGAGAAAGAGAATGGTCATATTGTCAGAGGAAAGAAGAGAGAAAATAAGTTACAGAGAATATGATTTGATTGAGTGACAGAGAAACAGAGATTATATAAATGAGTATGTATATGTGTGAGGGCAGTGAGAGGGGAGCAGAGGTTCCAGAAAATAAAAGAGAAAGAAAAAGAAGCAGAAATTACAAAAATAAAAGAAATAAAAAAGGGAGAGGAAGAGAGAATATAATAGGAAGAAGCTCCCCCTTTTTCATGAGAAGACTTTATGGAATTATTATTACTCAATGTGATGGCAGACTCATACCCACCATTATTGGAAATATATCAACAGGGAAATCTCAATATCGTTACTTAGGCTGGAAATAACAGTCAAATCTCCTTCTAATTCAATCCTACCATCTTAAAAACAGATCATTTGACAATGTACTTCTAGATATGCTACCTGAAGAAAAAAGATAGAATGACCATGGCTGAAAGACCTTTGATAATATGTATACTCAATCAGGGCACATATGACACTAAACAATGACATAAATATGAACCTGTAAGACAGCCTCTGAGCCATTACTCTACATACTAGAAATAGCAGTTAACTGTCCATCAAATCCTACCACTCTGTCTAAAGGGAAAGACTCATTGAATAATGTAATTCTAGAAACACCAAATTTTAAAAAAATAATGATGATCATGATGGCCACAGTTGGAACTCCTTTGATAATAGACCTGCTGGATCAATATTTATCTGGGGCTAAACAATAACAACATACACAGGTGCCAAAGTGTGGGTAGGATGGATAGCTGACCCAAAGTATGGATGCAATATCTTTACATGAGACATGTTTTTTTTTTTTTTGTTCATGTCATTAGAAATTTGAGTTCAAGGGTTGCAGGGTACTAAAATATAATTATGATAGCTGAATGCTATTCAGCTACTAACTTAAAAGTCTTGAGCTCTAAACTCACTAAGTATTTTGTCAAGTATTTGTGAAAGTGCACTTAGTTCTATGTACAGTTTAGATGAGCTTTAGGAGTATATTACCTGACATAGAGAAGCATCATTTCCTGGGTAGATTTAACTCACATCTGCTTAATACTGCCAAGCAATTATAGCTAAGCAGTACTGCATCTTAAAAGCCCCTTAAGGATTAGGAGATATTTTATGATTTCCCTTTCAATTTTTTTATTTATTTATATCTCTGGTAAGGCAGACAGGTATGTATATTTTTATATCCTTGACAAACGTTGAATATATAATTTAACAAAGCAGAGGTAAAAATTAATGTGTTCACATGAGACTCCAAAATGCCCTCTCAATGACTCATGCTGACCTCTCGTCTCAACCAATACGCTACTCTTTATAAGAGTTCAGCTAGTCCATTCTTCCAATCTCCCGGGGGGTGTCAATGACCCTTGCCACAACATTTTCCCCTTTGAGATTTATTATTATTTTTATGTATTTATTTTTCTTTCATCACATCTCCCTTTTTGAGATTTTCCTCCTAAGGAAGTTTAATACTTTTTTTCCATTTAGGCACTACTTCAAACCATTCTGTTTGTTTCCTCTTTCTTGTGCTGCTACACCTAGGTTCAATTTCTTGTGGCATTGGAACATTGAAGGTATCACAGAACACTTCCGTGGGTATCTTTCACTAGCATCTGCTGCCAATACTATTTCTAAATTTGGGTTAAAATGTGATAATGAAAATTCTGACATTAAGTTGTTTTTAATTTCTTCAAAAGCTTTTATTCTTTCAAAGACCTTTTTAACATGCTCAGCCTGATGACCCCGCGATTCACTTTTTATGAGTATGATGTCAAGCTACAGAGAAATCTAAACCTGCAGGCTTAATGTCCATAACTTGTTGGGAAATACCAGGTGCTACCTTTATACCAAAAGGAGTCGATTAAATTTATACAACTCTTTATGGGTAATTATTGTCAATAAGTTTGAACATTCCTTATATGCTTCAGATATGTCCAACTTTGAAAAAAATTTTCCTCCATTCAGCTTCACAAAAATTTCCTCCAGACTTGGTAATGGATAATTATGTGGCATCATTCGTTTAATCCCATTGAAAAATCAGCGCATACTCAGATTTTATTATTTTTTTCTTAACATAAACTTTTGGGCACGCCCATTTTATAATCAGTTTTTTCAATGATGCCAAGCTTTTCAAGTCTATCCAATTCTTCGTTGATTTGTTTCAATGCTGTGAAAGGTACCGTTTATTTTTGTTTAAAAACCTGTATAATGTTTGCTTTCACTTGAAACTTTGCTTTGATTTTGGTGCAAAAACCCAATTCATCAGAAAAAACGTCAGGAAAATTTTTTTTTTATTCCTTTTTTTAAATTCTCCGATGCCTTATTTGTACTGGCGGAAGAACCATTCACATTTTTACCAAAAAATATTTATGGAGAGGTCCCAAAAGTTAAACAGTTCCATCCAGTCTGTTCCAAATAGATTTGTCATATTTTTCAACACAAAAGCTTTGGCTTTCAAGGTTTTCAGGGTTTTTCATTGAAATGTAAATTCACTTGTCATTTCGCCCATAAAATGCAATTTTTTACCTGAAACACCTCATGCAATTTTTGAAGTTTCCTTTAATCTAGGTTTCTGTATTTTTCTCCTTGTATCTGTATTAATTATCGTGATATCACTGCCCATATCCATTTGTAACTTGCTATTCACAATATTCATTTTTATGGACACAAATATTGTTTTCTGAGCCCCACTTAGTATTTTTGTAAACAATACATTCTTTCTAGAATTTTTTTGTTTCATTATACAATGTGAACTTTTATGTCCAATTTTTCCACACTCAAAACATTTACGATTTTTAAAAGGACAGTTCTAAAATGTAAATCTCTGCACCCATAGCATGGATTCGGTCTTGACGTTCATTTCTCCTTTTTCTTATCCATTTCAGGATGACACGCATGTATCTGAGAGCAATCTTTTTCTTCAATTTTGTCTGTGTCATGTCTTAAATTTATAATCCTCTGACATTTTTCAGCCACTGCCTGTAGAGTCAATTTTTGGTCCTGTTCTAATTTTGTTAATATACAGGAATGTATATCAGAATCTTTTCTTACATTTAACTCTTGAACAAAAATTAGACATTTGAACAAATCTAGGGTTAATTCGTTTAATTTGAATTTTTCACACCCTGTGTTAACGACCCCAGCATAGGTGACGAAATCTTCATCATCTTTTTTAACTATATTTAAACACTGCCAACAATTATTGAACAAGGAACTTCTTTTACTGAAAATTCTCGATAATAAATTAATTGTTTCATTGAAATGAGTCTCACCTGGTTTCTTTGGCAGAATATGTTGCAGTATTTTTCATGTTCGGCAGGGGAAAACTTTCTTAAAAGTAGTCACACCTTCTTGTCATTCCAATTTTTACATTCTTCTTTGAACATTTCTTTGTATCTTCGAAAATATGCAGAAAAAGTAGTACTACCTTCTGGATTATAAATTAAATTCTCCAATTGAGTTTGCTACGCTGTCTGACAATAACGAACTTAAAGTATTTTCAGACTTTTTCAACATTACTTCCAGTAACTGTTGGTATTGTTGTTGTTGTTGCTGTTACAACTGCACGACGCAAGCCAATAAGTCTTCCATGTTAATGATTTTTTTCTTTGATTTCTTATCCCCCAAAAATTTTAACGACTGACACAAGCTTCGAATATCTCGTTGCCACTTTTATATCTTTGGCAAATGTTGGATATATAATTTAACCAAGTGGAGGTAAAATCAATGTTCACACAACATACTTCGCAAGACTCCAAAATGTCCTCTCAAGAACTCTTACTGACCTCTTGTCTCAACCAATACACTACTCTTATAAGAGTTTGGCTAGTCCATTCTTCCAATCCCCTAGGAGTGTCAATGACTCTCGCCACAACATATATATATATATATATATATATATATATATATATACACACACACATACACACACATACATATATGCTATATACTATGAACTTCTTACATTTTCTGTCTACCAAATCCACGCACAAAGCTTTGTTTGGCCCAAGGCTATAGTAAAAGACATTTAAGAATAGATATACATCTAATAAATCCCAAAAATATAAATAGGCATGATGTGAATAAATCAATATCTAGAACAAATGATTCTATAATATTAATCTATATATATATATACATTTAATAAATTTTAAGTAATAAATTATATTTAAATAAATACTCCATGAATGATTAAATTAAAACAAACATTGGAGCAAATCTTAAAGTGAAATGTACTCTTGCCATTTGAAAATAATCTAACTCCATACATGTGATACATAGTGAATCATAACCCCATTAAATATATAAAAATTAATGTAAATATAATAACCCAAACTATCAAAAGAATAAGATTAATACATCTAAATAAATAAAAATTTGTAATAAAAATTGAAATTCTCACAATTAAATAAGTAGCAGTTAAATATGTAGATTTAGATACTTACTAATATATATATATTTTATTCTTTTGGCAAATGAGTAGAGAAAGGAGTGGCAGCCAGCCTCCCCCGCAAAGAAAACAAACTAAATTTCATTAAGGATAGATAGTAGTATGACCTAATTCTTCAAGACTTCAACTGGCCATCGTCCACTGTGGTCGTAGTTTAACCTCTAGTTATTTTTAGAACAGAATCCAAAAACGCAAGTACACACTCTCACACACATATACATACTACCATTCAGTCTTTTAAGAAACCCTCCATCCATTTGAATGTAAATGAATATTTGTCAATTTTTGCCCTGAAGAGATTTTTACCTTTTAAATTCATAATGCAATTTTCATTGTAAAATATGAATGAAGGTAAAAAATTGAAACATACATAGGCAACATGAAATTGACTGTTATATAAATAAATTGATTTTTCCTGTGTCCATATTCTCCATTTTCTTTATATTATATTATTAAAAATCGTTATTGAGCTTGATCATTTCTTCGTAGTGTGTATCACAATCGCTACTTATATTCTTTGCACAATGTTTTAGGTACTGAGCAATCCCTCTCTTTACACTATGGATGGTGGAAATTGAATTTGAAATATTGTCCAGTAAAGGTCAGCTTGTGGTATACGGATGTCCTGAATTCATACTTGGTGCATGTTATTAATACGTCCAGGAATGCCAGCTGATTGTCTTTTTCCTTTTCCATTGTAAACTGTATGGATGGCTTTATTGAGTCCACATGATCTAACAGCACTTGGACATCTTCCTGGCGGGGCCACAAGCCATAGTGTTGGTTTTAGTGGTGTTGATCCTAAAACCAAATTCTCAAAGTATTCCATGTATATATTGGCTATTACCGGTGATAATGGCGAACCCATAGCTAAACCCTCCTCCTGTCGATATATATCAGTGTCCATACTGAAGTAGGTAGTTTCTTCACAGAAGGTCAACATTTCCATCAAGTTTCTTATCTGTATACCAGTGTGTTCTTTATAGATGGGTGTCTGTCACTAGTTTTTCTTGTATCACCGATAGTGCTTCACCAGTTGGGACTTTGGTGAACAGGCTATATCATACAGATGTTATTATTCTATGGTTTCTATGGCTAGATGCCTTTCCTTCAGCCAACCACTTTACAGAGTGTGCTGGGTGCTTTTTATGTGCCACCAGCATGAGTACATTTATGTAGCACTGGCACAAGGGCATCCTATGTGGCACTAGCATGAATGCATTTTATGTGGCACAGGTACCTGCAAAGGACATGCCTGTATGTATGGATGTCTGTGATTTAACTTTGCTTGACATGTCTTCTCAAGGCCAGCAAATCGCCACAACTCCAGGTCCCTTTCATTTCCTCAGTGAGGCCCAGCATCTGAAGATCCTTTCTCACCACTTCATCCCACATCTTCCTAGGTCTTACCCCTTGCACAGGTTTCCTCCACAATTAGAGATCAGCACTTCTTTAAGCAGCTGTCCTCATCCATGCACATCATATGACCATACCAGCACAGTCTGCTCTCTTGCACATAACAACTGATGCCTATTATACTCAATTTTTCTCTCAAATCATTTACACTCTGTTGTATGTGCACATTGACATTATCCATCCAGTGGAGCATTCTGGTTTCATTTCTTTTAAGCCTTTGCAAGTCATCTGTATGATAGAGCCTGTTCACCAAAGTGAGAACCCAGGTTCGAAATTTCCCCAAGAAGGCTGGAGGGTATATCAGCCAAAACGTTGTTTTAGCAACAAACAAGACGAGGACAAATATCCGTTGAATGTAAATAATGTACATAATTCCTCATCTCTTAAATATAGAACTGTACACTTACTGAATAATTTTTTAAAATTATAATTGATACGTAATTGAATAGTTAACACTCACACTCATAATGCATAGGCATTTGAATTAATTTTTTACAATCCAGCCATCCTTTCACATAGAATTTCATCTTATCTTTAAACTCTGTCTATGAAGAGTCTTATATCTAAGGAAATTGTTTATATATCAAAAACTGTATATAAGTCGAAACAAATTGTTGGAATTTTGATGTTTTGATAATTGTTTATGTTATATTATATTCATAGTATATGGTGTTATAATATAAATAAATTATTGGATTGTCAATTGTATCTCTCTATTTATAATCTGGAACTCGACTGAGAAAAGAAAACTCTGAATGACCTGTCCTTGTTTTCTTTGTATCGTCTATCTGGATGTTTTGTCCCTTTCTTGTATCATCTTACTGTCTGGCTGTTTTCTATTCTTGTCGCATTTTGTATTTATATATATATATATATATATATATGAGAGAGAGAGACCCCCTTTGGTCATGACTGACCATGGGATTGCACCTAGAAAGTTACCCTCCCAGGCACAAGTCCAGGCAAGATTGTTTATGGAAGACCAGCCGTCGCCCATGCATACCGGCCTCCTCTCTTCACGCCACCAGTGTTATCTAAGGGAAAGGCAAAGGTCGATACAGCTTGGCACCTGTGACGTCGCAACTCATTTCTACAGCTGAGTGAATTGGAGCAACGTGAAATAAAGTGTCTTGCTCAAGAACACAACACGCAGCCCTTTCTGGGATTCAAACTCACAACTTCACAATCATAAGCTCGATGCTTTATCCACTGAGCCATGCACCTTCACTATATATATATATGCTCTTGTGTGGGGTTCTTCAAATCTTTACAGAAATTCCAATGAGTTTCATGCGAGTAGATCGTAATATAAGTGTAAATGTTTGGCGAAGAAGTGTACATTATTGAAAGTTCAGTCATGTTGAGTTTTTATAAAAGAGAAAAAGGTGGAGAGAAGGAAAAATGTTTTGTTCACAAAGTCGTGTGCATAGTTTTGTTTTTTTTCAATTTCAGTCTCAGTGCACTCATCTCTTCACCTTTGTATCCTGTTGGAGTTCAAAGTGCTTTAAGTCTGAATCTTTTAGTTTTTATATATTTTAGGGAAAAAGATACAATTTTTAGAAATGATCTAATTATAAATCTCACAGAGAGATATAAGCAGCAGTGTTACAATAAAGCAGTTGTTTACTGTCAACTTAATGTGACAGACCCATTAAGGGAATCATACTGCTGCTATTTAGCCCTAGGAAGCTGGACCGTTTCCTGTTGGCCTTGACACATTTCCTGTGTCTTTATATTTGTGAAGGGGCGACAAGCCTCCCCACCCAGCCTAGTCTGCATTCAGGTACATGTTTCTGAATCATTGCTCGTCATCAGCCTGAAGTAGCCGACCAGCTGGCTGAAAAAGCCTGTCTAGCCTTCACAAATATATATATATTTTCAGTGAAAACACATTCACTGGATACAATTTTTGATTGGTTATAATTTTGATGACATCTTATTTTTTTTCTCATGGATGTTTTGGTCAGAATATTTTTGTTTTGGCAATGTCTAGTGTTTTGGTTGGTTGGCTTCCTAGTGACGTCCATTCCTTGTTGACCATGGTTGAGGAACAAGTTCTAATTCATTATAAGTTTTGTGATATCACTTTATTTTGATCAAAAATATTTTCCATTCTGGGCAAAATATTTTAGTTTTGACAAAGTTCAGTGTTCTGCTTAATTGACTTCCTGGTAGAGACTCAGTAATATATTTTTACCTGATGGTCATCTAGCATTCTGGTTGGTTGGTTGGTTCCCTTAAGAAGTCACTACTTTTTTGTTTTCTGAGAGTCCAGTTCTAACCAGAGAAAAATTTCATTGGTTTTGTTGAGGTAACGTCAGCAAGTGGTGTTTGAGAAGATGTATGGTGTTATTGTATAGTAATTTGGAGTTAAAGTTTTGAATCCCTAAGGAAGCTTATTACTTAAGTAAGGCTTTTCAAATTATATCTGTTGTCTCTAGTCATTTTTCATGGAAAAATTAGGTTTTCTCTTTCTAGTGTGTTATTATAGGATATTTAGTTTACAGTTTGTATTTTTTTAATGAACATGCTTTCATAAGGAACACACTTTCAATTGGAATTGGGTTGAAGTGTTTTCAGTGCATTAAGAGGGAAAATCTGATATTTTGGATTTATGTCTGCAAGGCATTGAGCTAAGTGTTTGCTTATGGGAATTCTCCTGGTTGTGGGGTCCTGGATCTATTGCCTATGTACTGTCAGTCTGTCCCTCAAGGTCAAGCTAGTTTAATTTATGTAGTCCGCACCACACTCATCACATTTGAGAACCTAAATTAAATTCTTCGATGCACAGGTGAAGTGATTTTTTTATGGTGAATATTTGACCTGACTTGAACTTATATGTTGAACTTTCCATAAGGTTCATGCAAATCCTGCACTTAGGGTGGTTGCATTTTTTGAGTAGTGGGGTTGTATTTTTGGTGGGTTATTTGGCACTGGTAAGTAACCCTTTTTAGAGATTTGGGTTGTCTTTTACTTTTAATAATTGTATGTGTTTTGGGTGCTTTTTTCATTTGTAGGTCATTCAGCAGGAGGAGTATATTCTGATGGATGATGTTATATGCTTCCATGTTCCTTGGATTGTGTGTTGACACATAAAACAAAAGTTTTAAGTGTCATGAGGTTTTCTTGTTTTTTGTTGTTGTTTATTTTGTAATTCTTGGATATCTATCATTTTTGCATGTTCTATTCCGTTTTTGATCAAACTAACCAGGTATTTTCTTTCTAGTAATAAGTTCTTGGAATCATTTATCTCAGGTTTCAGGATTTGATACAATCATGCAAATTCTTCTTACCAAGTTAAAAGGTGTATTGATTTTAGTATGTTTTGGGTGGCAGAAAGAGAATAGTAGATATGTTTTTGAGTCTGTTGGTTTAAAGTAGATATCAGTTTCAATGTTAGTATCTCTCTTTATGATTAGAATGTCCAAAAAAGGATAGCTGTTTGTGACTGTATTCCATTATAAATTGGATACTGTGGTTAATGTTGTTAATCAAGATTTTAAATTCCAAGAGTTGCTCAAGGTTATACTACCACAGAATGAAACAGTTGTCCAGGTAGTGTTTCCAGTTGGCAAGTAAGTATTTCTGGAAGTTGTCACAAACTTTTAGTCTGGCCTGTTTGTATATTTGGACTTCCAAGTATGCAATGACAAGGTTAGCAAAAGTAGGAGCTACCCTTGTTCCCATCACAGTCCCTGATTTTTGTTGGTAGATGTTTTTATTGAAATTGAAGAAGTTATTCTGTAGGATGAATTGTAGTTCATCAATGATGAATCCTCTTCCAATTCAGTCAGGGATGTCATTTGGGAATTTTCCCAGCCAGAATTGTATAGCTTTTATTCTGTATTCATGAGGAATCAAGGTGTTGAGGTTTATTATGTTGAGTGAGACCAAAAGAGTGTCCATGCTGGTTTTGTTCAGGAGATGGTTTAGAAAGTCCAGGTCATCTCTTATGATGCTCAGAATATGCTGGAGAATAGGTTTTAGGAATAGTTACTGAGTCTGTATGTCTCACAGGAAGGACAGGCCACAATTGGCCTCATTTTGAGAGCTCAAATCTATTACAAAATGTAAAAACAACTACAGGTTTTTAGATTCAGGTGCATTTTCAAATCCTTCCCCCACCAAAATAATTTTCCTATACACGCACACACACCCACATACATATATAGATACAATGAAAGAAGAGAAATGGAATTGTTATGATGGTACTAAATATCTAAACTGTGTAGGCATTCTTTGTTGATAGGTAAGACAAGAACATGATGGAAAGAGAGGAAGGAATAGTAATGATAAAGGAGATGAGCTTGTGGTAAGGCTTGACTTGTTTTGATATTTATGTGTGCACATGTTGAGATAAGGAGTGTAGGTCATTGGTTTGACCTTAGGCACAGCAGGTGCTTCCTTGGTGAATTTAGATGTAGGGCAAGGAAGCAAATTTTGTTTTGATGTTGCTGGTTCAAAGTTCTTAATCTGAGTTGACAGGTGATATTTACTTAAAGGGTTGTGTTAATTACTTCTTTGATGTTTCTAGTGCTTGCATGGATCCAGTGGGTTCAGCTACTATGGATTACAATGTATACTTAGTTCTGTATTATGAAACACATACTGTACTGTGCACATTGTTTTCATTGGAGACATGGATGGATGTGTTCCATTGTGTTAAAATATTCTGGTGATATAGCCTAGGAAAATAGTTCTTTTGGTTCTTTTGTTTAGTTCATTAGTCAAAGATGATGTATAAGTGTTCAGTTTTTGCTGAACGAGCTGCACAAATGATTTGTTTATAGTGATCAAATGTAAGTGCTGCACATTAGCTCACTCCCTCCATTAAATTGACACTGTCTGTACGGGTGTACGAATGTGCCACATGTTGGATGTCGAAATGATCACAGAGCAGCTCAAGAACACAATATGCTACTTTGTCCAGGAATCAAACCCACAGCATAGTGATCATGACTGCAACACCCAAACCACTAGGTCCTTCTGTTGTCCAGTCAGATGCTTATGCTGGTTAGTGTTTCTCTGTTCTATAATGTTCCATTTGAATCCATGTAAGGATGCTTTGATCTTATGCTTGGATGATACAATTACTTCTGAATGCCTATTAATTATGTGTTCTGAATGTAATGATCTCCTGAGTTCTATTGTATGGTCAAGCATTTCCTATTATAGACCAGTTGGTTGTATGTTCCACCCCATTCCGTTTAAGTTTCCAGATGAGGTTAGATAATGATGTGCAGTAACTTTTGTTTTCATTGGAAGATGACATAAGATTACATAGATGATTTTTCATGGTGTCTCCGGATGCACCAATAAATACATATTTTAGTGTACCTGCCCTCACTTCACATCTGTAAATTATGTTCTTCACTATGCAATTTGCATTCATTTTTCCATCTGCATTTAGATGCTACAGTACCTTTTCTGGTTTGGTTGTTTTCCTGTTCCTCATCTGCATTTATGTTGTGCACATTGGTGTTTGTGTGTGTGTTTTGGTTGTTAATGGAGTTATTATTAGTGCTCATACTCCTTCTTCCTCCTGCAACTGTGTTCTTATTTTCTTCAGGTATGGATTGCACTGCCAATGGTATGGTGTTGTTTGGACTTGTTCCTGTGATGGAGGAGCATTTATCATTCATCTTCACAACCATTCCCTCGCTGTTTATTTTGTTTTCATCTACAGTTTTCCTGTTACCCACTTCTAATTTTATTTTATTAAGTTTTATATTATTTAAAAAAGAAGTGAAATGATTAAATGATAGGAATCCCTATGGATTTTCATGTTACAAAATGAGATGCTTCTGAGAGATATTTTTCGAAAAGGGTTAGCAATAAATTCTTCACACTCCACAAATTCGGTCACTTTCACCAAATGTCCTCCCTCAAACACTTGAGAATGTCACAGTAGAACTCTCAATTGACAGTCTGAACTTGGAGTACAAATTCTCGATGCACAATACTACAGATGTCAAAAAAATGATGAGCATACTCTTGATTGAACTGCAGCTCTGTTATGCCTTCTTCAGATGTGGAGATGAAGCGCTTTTCCATTATGACAACTACTGCTTTGTCTCAGAGTCATACCCGTATACCCAACTCTCATCACTGGTGATGATCCTTGACATGAAGGATGGGTCATCAGCAACATGCTGATGGAAATCTTGACAGACTTTGATGTGATGTTCTTTCTGCTCAGTGGTCAGCAGACAGGGGACAAACTTGGCAGAGACACACCGCATGTTCAATTCAGATGTTAGGATTGCCTGCGCAGATTCATACAACAGACCAACATCAGCAATGTTGTTGATTGTCCTCCAATGATCCTTATACACAAGCTGATGAATTTTCTCTACATTTCCAGGAATGACGGTCATGGCAGGTCTTCCAGATTGCACATCATCTTCCAGAGATGTTCTGCTTTTGAAGTGCCCATGCCACTCAAAACATTGCGTACAACCCATTGTCTCATCATTGTTAGCTTGCCAAAGCATGCTCAGTGTCTCTGTAGCAGTCTTCCCAAGTTTACACAAAATTTCATGTTGTCTCTTTGTTCCAACTTCCTGATCACATTGTATGCAGACTACAGCATACATGTGATCGCAAAAACACAAATTTCACAACTTGCAAAGTAAACACAGCGATGTCACTTAGCACACTGCCTCATGAAGGTCACCTCTAGCTCTCAGTATGCATGCAACAAGGTGCTACCATCTGTTGGCATGTTACAGAACTAGTCCAGGAACTTTTTGATGCCACTTCATATCTGCACATCTACCACATGTAAAGACTACTTTGTTAACCTTCCAGTGATTCCACTGCACCTCTTACATGTTCATAGCTTGCATTAGGTACACCTAATGGAATTTCTCCTAACACCTTTTCTACATATCAAGCAGGGCCATCTCCTTGAAGGGATATGTGATTTGTCTATTTTCCTACTTACTAGGATTTTGGTCTTTGCTAAATTAATTCTAAGGCCCCTTGATTCCAGTCCATGCTTCCATACCCGAAATTTCTTCTCTCTCTCTCTCTCTCTCTCTCTATATATATATATATATATATATATATATTTATCTGTCTACATATATGTGTATATCATCATCATTTAACATCCAATTTTCCATGCTTGCTTGGTTCAAACAGAATTTGTTGCAGCAAATTTTCTCTGGCTGGATGCCCTTCCTGTTACCAATTCTCACCTGTTTCCAAGCAAGGTAATATTTTCCTTTGCCCAGACACATGTGCAAATATTTAACACTGCTTGTATGAGAATGTTACAACTATCACATGATGTCAAGACAAAGACAAAACACACACACAGCAATAACAACATCAAGTTTCTTTCAGTTCCTGTCTATCAAATCCACCCACTAGGCTTTGGTTGACCAATGGTATTACACAGTGAAACTGAACTTGGTACCAGGTAGTAGAGAATCAAGCTTTTTCCCCCCACAGCCATGCCTGCATGTGTATGTGTATGTATATGTGTGTGTACATGCGCACTTGTATTTATATGTATTTTACTATTGTTTAGGCCTAGACTGGCTCTGATTGTGTATAGTTACAATTCCATTAATACATCTTTTTCTTTTCAAAAGGACACCAGGTTATGTATTGAGGGAGATTTGCTGAGAAGAAATTGAAAATAAATTATTGCTGCTTTTTTTCATGAAAGTTTTTTAAAAATGCTATTTTAATGTTAAAAGCTAGAAAATTTTTATAGCACATTTTTCAAGTCACTCGAACATTAATATATATTTTGTAAAGTCCTAAAGTACAATTTTTAAAATCTGTGTTGTACTTAATAAGCTTTGCCATGCATTATTTAAGAACTATTATTTAAAACTGTTTAGTTTTGCTGTTCTGATTTCAAATCTTACCTAAGCCAAACTCGGGATCAATAAAATCAGAAGCTATTATTGATAAAATTGTTTAAGACTATGCAATTTCCACTTATACAAATATGGTCTGCCCGAAAAAGAAGTTATATGTGCATACATTCAGTATCATTAGTGCTCCGTAACAAATTCTGGTCATTGCAAAAAGAGCTGCCAAGAACTAAGCCAGGGAGGTAATTCTGACTTGATTCTGAAATGTCCCAAGTTTTAGTAACTATTTTTTAAAAATCAAATCTAAAGTTGAATCAAAACAGTTATCACTGATTACTAAGTAGCTATTACTAATTACCTGTAATAAAATATTGTGACTTTGGCAAAATATTGGGAGAATGAAAATTACTCAGATATATTGTGTTATCACAAAATAACAGCAATAAACTAGAGGTGAATATAATGTGTGTGTGTGTGTGTGCCAAGTGGCTAATATAATTTATAATTTTGGCATGGCTTTACCAAGAAGCAAATGAAAAAAAGATAAAGGTTTACAAGCAAATAAATTATTAAAATCTTTTTCAATAAAATGTTTATTAAGGTTACTTAAATTGCAGACCATGCAACCACCAAACAGTATAAAAATATATTAAGAAATATTCCAAGAGTCTTGTTTTATAATGCATATTTCCAACCAGACCTTCACAAAAATACAGATTGACTTTGGCAGAAATTACATAGTTGTAGATCTATTTGAAAAAAGAAACTAAAGGATAATTTATGAGATAAATGGACAGGTCATTTTTTGATGTTTGAAAACATTTTGGTTATTTCTGAATTTAGTGAAACCATATCATTCTTTCCTCATTTAATAATTTATGAGACAGCTATAAACATTGCTTGCCATTGTTATATCATATCTAGGCTACTGTCAAACTCAATAAAGCCACAGCCTTCTTTCTTTAAATAATAATTTGTTTGATAACTATATGTAAGATAATACAATTCTATATTTCTGAAATGAGGAATTTATATTATGTATTAGTTGGAGTGGTGTCTTCATCTTACTTGTTGTTTTCACTACCTTTCTGCTGTGTATGCTCCAACCTTCTTCAGGTGTCTTATTATCCAATCAATACAGAGTCAACATAAGACATCAATGAAAACTGCTTACAGTCATAGTGTAGTGGATAAAAGTACTAAAATGCTATGCAGTCACCTAGAGGTTCTTAGTTCAATCCCAGGCAAGGTGCTAAGATTAATCACAAGACACCTAAAGAAAGCTGGAGTGTACACAGCCTGAACATAATGAAAGAACAATCAAGATGAGGACATCACTCTGACTAATATATATGTAATATGTTGTTATTGTGATAATAGAACTAGGTTCTTCTCTGGCTTAATAAACAATTTACTGGTGCATTAAGTTTTTCATTACTGTACTACAGAATATATATAGATGTTTAACCAACACTGTGTATAGACAAATAGAAACACCTTGCCTGTATATACATGGACAGAAAAAGAGAGATAAGCCAGACAAGTTTCAAACCTAAGTTAGGATATCTACCTTTCTATAGTACAGTACAGCAGTTGAAGAAAACTGGTTACACTCCAGCAATTTATTCATCAACCTAGCTGCCAGCATCACATTATATATGTAAATTGGTCTCTCCATTTCACTTAAGCCCTTAGTAATAGTAGGCTTAAATGCAGTATCTCCATGAACAATTTAAGAGGCCAATCAGTCATGGATGAAATTTCAACACAGGACTGTAACTAAGGTATTGTATATCATGACAATGTATTTACATCTGTCTACATATGCAATGATGGCTAAAAATCTACAGATGTATTCTGTAGTACAGTGTAGCATTAATAAAGAAGAAACATAATTGATATAGGTATATAAGTGTAATTAAATACTTCCCTTGAACCTCTCCTACCCTCTCATCACTCTGTTGACCCCATTGCACACATATTCATGTTCTCTCTCTCATCCTTTTCACACTCTTAATCATCACTCAACTTCTCTTCATACTTCTAGACATGTTTGTCTTGGTAAAACACAGACAACATGGAGAAGACCTCTTAGTCTTGCAGAAGAGAAGGCAATTTCTAGAGTATTGGTGCCATGATAAAATGCTCCCAATGCACTCTGTAAAGTGGTTGGTGTTAGGAATGACATCTGGCCATAGTATACATGCCAAAAATGGAACATACAAGTAAGGTATGATCCTCTGATCCATCTAAGAAGGAAGTAACTTTGAATAAGAACTGACTTGAACTCTAACAAACTATCCAGTCCATACCAGCATGGAAAACAGATGTATATGATGGGGTGGCAGTGATTGCTGCTGCTTTCTTCAGAAACAGAGGGTAGGAGAGGTTCAAGGGAAATATTTAATTATACCTGTATACCTTTATCAATTATATTTCTTCTTTATTAATGCTACACTGTACTACGGAATAAATCTGTAGATATTTAGTCATCATTGCATATGTAGACAGATGTAAACACATTGTCATGATATTTATTTATTACTAGCAGAGGCACCCGGCGTTGCCCTGGAATGAAATTGTTGCTTATATACTGGAAGTAAAAAAGCTAAATATGCTGTATAGAAATTTTAAGACATTCTGTAGATGGACTCTCAGATGAATGATGGCTGGGCGCCTCTCATGAAAGGGAAAATTGAAGATGCACCAAAAAGCCTCATTGGTACTTGGAAACTTTTACGAAAATTAAAATGGGGATTAAATGAAAAAATGATTTACGTGAATATCCTCACAAGAGTAATTGAAATAAATGGCGATTGTGGAACCCCCCCCCCCCCACGCTCACACACACACACACATCAGATGAAATGGACGTGTGTGTGTGTGACAGAGAGAGAATGATAGAGAGAGGTTTGTTGTCATGTATGCGTACATGCATAAATATGCATACATCTTTGTTTGTGAGTGTGTGTGTGTGTGTATGAGAGAGAGGGAGAGTAAATACTACATACACACCGCTCTCTCACTCTGTCTCACACACATACACATGCACACATACATAAATGTATACAAACATATTTACAAAGACACACGTGTATATGCGCGCGTGCGTGTGTTGTGTGTGTGTGAGAGAGAGAGAGAGGGGGGGTGAGAGAATATTGCGAAGAATGAATGAAATAAACATGAAATGAAAAAGTCATATAAATAAAAGCTCTTGGACGGAATGTTTAAATTTGTGGACTTAGTAAATATTTCGAACCTTTAAAGAAGTGAATCATAAATATGAAGAGCCTAACATTTATCTCTGAGATCAAATTATTCATGCATCACAAGTATGGAAGCATTTGGTGAAGTCGATTTCACTTGAAAAGCGAATACACAAAAACATCAAAATAGTGAGTGAAGCTTTTTGCCGTTGCTACGTCAATACCGGAAGTTGACATTGTATCACAAGTATGTAAGCATTTGGTACAAAAACGTCAAAATAGAGAGTGAAGCTTTTTGCCATTGTTACGTCAATCCTGGAAGTTAGCATTGAGGAACTTTTTTAAAGAAGTGAATCATATATATAAAGCAATATTATTTATTTTTAATTAAAAAAATCAAATGAAGAGCCTAACATTTATCCGAGGTCAAATTATTCATGCATCACAAGTATGGAAGCATTTGGTGAAGTCGATTTCACGTGAAAAGCGAATACACAGACATCTCTGTTTTATATATTAGAGATACCTTAGTTACAGTCCTGTGTTGAAATTTCATCCATGATTGATTGGCTTCTTTAATTGTTCATGGAGATGCTGCATTTAAGCTAAAACTAGGTTGCAATGTTTGTATCTGAAACTAGGTAGCTATAAGGAGCCTCTGTGTAGTCATTCAATTTGCTAGAAATAGCAGCCAAATTTCATATCACACACTGAAGCCATAGAAAATGACACATTCAAGAATGTAGTCCATGATTGTTTGAGACTGAAATGTGGGGAAATCGAGGTTTGAACAGCTTTCATCATAGTTTGCTCTTGTAAGGCTAATCTGGGGTATATAACAAAATATTTATATACCCTCAAATATACTACAGAAATTCTATAAATTATATTTATAATTCTGCAATTAATTTCATATGAAAATGCTATCGTAAGAGGAAAAAATTACATTATTGATTTTACTGATAAAATATATTTTCTGTTTTCCAGATGTAAAATATATTCCATTCTGTGAGTTTACTGTATTGGAAGATTATCATCATCATTTTAATGTCTACTTTTCTATGCTTGCATGTTTGAAATTCTTCTAAAAATATTTGCCATATATTTTGATGCAGAAGCCAACTGTTCAAGAAGTATTAAAACTCTGTTTGCTGTACAACTTGAACCTCTGGTTAACATATTAAAATTAAAATTTTACATTCAACATATACAGCAGCTCCAAAAAAGCAAAAGAAAACATTGTTCATTAATAAATAGCATTGCTAACTGTCTAATAACTATAATTTACTTATCTCATGCAGGGAGAGCGCTATGAAATACTTAATGACTCCAATGAGCACTGGTGGCTTGCAAAGAACAAACGAGGGCAAGTTGATTAACTCTTTACTCTCTCTTTCTCTCTGTCTCTCTATTTATCTGTCCTTTTCTCATTCTGTATTTATCTTTATAGTGTACTTATCCCTATCATCCCTGAGCACAAGGAGAAAACTTGTGTCTGTACCTGAACTCCACACCTTGAGCACACAGAAATGTATATCTCACATATAAAAAAGTGATTAACTGAAAACTACTAAAAAATAAACACTTAAAAATTGAAGATCTAATCTCAAATTGGTAATCTTTGAATTTAATATCAGTATTACTTAAAACATTATTACTTTTCCCTTTAAGGTAGCAAGCTGGTAGAATCATTAGCATGCCAGGCAAAACATTGGCTGGCATTTCATCTGTCTATACATTCTGAGTTCAAATGTCACCGCAGTCGACTTTGCTTCTCATCCTTTTGGGGTCAATAAAATAAGTACCAGTTGAGTAAGGAGGTCGATGTAATCAACTTGCTTCCTCCTTCTCCAAAATTGCTGGCCTTGTGCCAAAATTTGAAATCATTATTACTTTTCCCTTAAGGTGGTGAGTTGACAGGATTGTTAGCTCACCAGACAAAATGCTTGGTGGCAATTTGTCCTTCTTTAAATTCTAAGTTCAAATTCCACCAAGGTCAACTTTGCCTTTTGTTCTTTCGGGGGTCAATGAAATAAGTACCAGTTGAGCTCCAGGGTTGGTGTAGATTACTAGCTCTTTCTCACAAATTTCAGGCCTTAGTAGAAAGTATTTCAGTGTTAACTTGATGTTCTAGTTCTGGTAGGCATTTTGTTGTAATTATAAAGACATGGTATTGTTTAACCCTAAGTCAGTTTTGATTAAACAGTCCTAATGCAGGGTAGTTGAACAACTAGATCCCACCTACAGATCTGTTGCTTCAGTAATTCCATGATGCCACCCAAAGATTACACTGCTCAGTGTATTTTCTTCAGGGGCTACATCTCACAAAGCTGTACCAAGATGTAGGAACTTAAAAAATGTGTGGCGCCAGTTGTTTAAACAACAAAAAAAAAAGATTTGTTGAAGGAAGTTACATTAACTTACAATAATTTTTTGGTAAGTTAGCAGGCGTGATGGGGTAGGGTAGTGTTCATGGTATTTTTAGATTCTCCTAGATCAATGAGATTAACCTTCTTGATGGTTTGCTTAAACATCTGTATGTGGTTATCTGTAGAAATTGCTCAGGGTCAAAGAAGGAATTTCAAGGATGTTGTAATTCTGTCAAGTAATAATTGGAGAAAGTGTTTTGGTGAAGGATCTGAAAGAGTAATACACAATAAAGGATGTTCACAGGAAAAAGGGAGAGATGTATTGGGTGAAAGGATGCCAATATCTTATTAGTTCATTGCAGTTGTGGTAGAAGAGGCAGAGAGATATGTGAGCAGGTAATGGAGTGAATCATTCTGGTAAGCGAATCCTCAGAAATTGTCAAACAAATTTACAACCTAATTGATTTATTATACTTGTTTTCTACCAAATACAATGAATGAGAGTTCTTGGGGCAGAATATTATTACATTGTTAAAGCAAATTTATGTTTCTCTGAAAATATCACTTTTCCACCAATTCTATTGCCATGACAGAATTCCTTCATTTTTATAACTTTTTACAGTTTTTTTTCAAAATAATCGTTGCTCCTTCTCTATCTCTCTCTCTCTCTCGCTCTCTCTCTCTCTCTCTCTCTCTCTCTCGCTCTCTCTCTCTCTCTCTCTCTCTCTCTCTCTCCTCTCTCTCTCTCTTTCTTTCTCTCTCTCTCTCTCTCATACCTGTTTCTTTCTCTCTCTTCTCACAGGGAGAAAGGCTACATTCCATCCAACTATGTGAAGAAATTGTGTGATCTGGAAATATTTGAGTAAGATCTTTAATGTTTACTTTTCTATATATTTTAATATATACATAATGCATGGGGATTGCTTTTGTGTGTGTGTACAAGTACATACATACATGCACACACGTATATACACACTGTCATATATATAACCATAAAGTCAGGAGGTATAAGTGGTGAATATATATACAGGGGGCATAAGGTATTTGAGGACATACTTCTTTTTTTTTTTTGGTCATTGCTGCATTTTTTGCTAACTCTATATAATCTTTGTTTCAGAAAATAATAATGGCAGACACTCTGCTTACTCAAGAAATGAAAAGGCATTCTGGTATTGTGGCTATAAAGGCTGAGCATAGCAATTTAGAAATATCTCAATTTTTAAATGTTGCTGGAACTTTCATCTACAAAGTTCGTAAGGAGTTAGAGACCAAAGATTTCCATCAGATTACAATCCCAGGAAACTGATTACAATCCCAGAAAATCCATGAGATCAATTGCAAAAGATCTCCATGTGTCAGAAGGAACAATGACATCAGATATTAGTCTTATGTGATGAGGAAGGATCAATTTATGTCAGGAAAAGCAAAAGAAAATTGTTACATCAGATTTAAAAGGCTCTTAAACAAATTGAAAAAGTCCAGCAGAAGAAGATTTGTTTTAGTTTTTCTCAGATGAAAAAAACTTTGACCAAGATCTAAAAGTTAACAGAAGAAATGACAGATTGTTATGTGCAGACCCTTCTGAAGTTCCAAGAATTATGCATACAAAATTTCCTGTAACTATCATGGTTTTAGGGGTTGTCAGCAATGAGGGACATGTGATGCCTCCTTACTTCTTTCCTCAAGGTCTTAAAGTTAACTCTGCCACCTACACTGAGGTCCTCAAAACAGTTGATAAGTCTTGGATGAACAGTAGAGTGGAGTGAAAAATACAACTTTCAAAATTGGTAACCAAGAATCGATATTTTGTTGCAAATTAGGGTTAAAAGAAAATTGTATAAAAAATCACCATTAAATACTTTTTCAGGCTTCACAACACAATTGAAAATTTTAAAAATCGTTATTTTTGGTTGAATTTTGGATTTCATGGATTATAAGTTGTAACATATACATATTTCTACATTGCAGAATGCAAAACAGTAAATATAGTATCCTTAAGAGGTTGCATACCAAGTTTCAATACAATTGACTAATACCTTGAGGTTCCACATTGACTATAAAGAGAACGGGGGTGTGAACATCTCTCAAGTGCTGCTGCAGCAGCCATTGCATGTGGATGTACATCGTATGTTTGTGAAATTTTCTACTTTGTACCTTGACTTTAGGCCATTGTATTAAAATTAATGATTGTATTAAATTTAGTGCTGTTTACATTTAGTGATGATTCATAATTCAATAACACATCATGATATTGAACACCCAATATTTGGTACTCTATGTGATCTTAGCGAGCAAGTTTTGCTAACTTACAATGACTTACTAAAATGTGTTTTATTTGAATGAGAAAAAGAAAATAATGTAGTTAAGAAAAATCCTTCAATTAAACAAATTGTCGAGATTGAAGCAGAAAAGATAATTCTTTTTTGGCAAAAGACATCTATCCCTTGTGTTATGGTTGAGTCAGTTAAGTATGTGATAAGTAGCTTGCTTACCAACCACATGGTTCCGGGTTCAGTCCCACTGCGTGGCACCTTGGGCAAGTGTCTTCTACTATGGCCTCGGGCCGACCAAAGCCTTGTGAGTGGATTTGGTAGACAGAAACTGAAAGAAGCCCGTCATATATATGTATATATATATATATGTTTGTGTGTCTATGTTTGCCCCCCCCCCCCATCGCTTGACAACCAATGCTGGTGTGTTTACATCCTTGTAACTTAGCGGTTCGGCAAAAAGAGACTAATAGAATAAGTACTAGGCTTACAAAGAATAAATCCTGGGGTCGATTTTCTCAACTAAAGGCGGTGCTCCAGCATGGCCGCAGTCAAATGACTGAAACAAGTAAAAGAGAGAGTTTTATCTAAAGTACCAAGCATTACTAAAATCTCTGAAAAATAGAAAAAATATACCATCATTTCAGACAAAGTGTAATGTGTTTAAAAACAAAGCAACAAAAGATTTATTCGACTTAAAGGACTTCAAATTGAAAGGTAATGTAGCAATAATCAATTAGAATTGTTTAGTTTTAGTTATTTTGAACATAACAAACACTTAGCATTATGTCGTTTTAGGAATTTCTAAAACAACAAATCTTTGACTGTTCCATTCTTTATTTGAAAGTGAGATGCTAATTCTCGTCTACGAAAAAGATTAATTGGCTTTATTACTGGAATGAAAAGGAATACACTGCAACAATTCGTATTATTTAGCTACATGGAATTATTTCAAATAGATTGGAAATGTTGATTATTTTTATCACCAAAATGTGTCAAGAATCAAAAATTGGTTTACACACACTTTTATTCTAATGTGTATGTAATCTAGACCTCATGTAACACATATATTCAGTGACCTCGTATTAAAAATAATAAAGAAAACAAAGTCGAAAAGTCTGTTTATTTCGCATAATTTCGAAATTTCAAGTATGTTGCAGAGCCTGAAGATATAAATTTTAGAGCTTAAGATTTTAACACTTTTGTTCTTAAAGGATTTTGCAAAAGAAAATCAAATTGTGACAGTGAATGTAAAAAATAAAATGAGGAACGATAAATATGTTATAAATTGATTTTTTGCTCATCATTCAAAATTTCAAGTGGGCTGCAGAGCTTGAAGATGTAAATTTAAGAACTTCAGATTTTAACGCAGTTGCTTTTAAAGGATTTCGCAATAAAAAATATATTCTTGAAAACATATTTTGAAAATCTGTGTAAAAGTACCTTTTTCACTCTACCCTAATGGACTGTTCATGCAATGAAGGCCATATATGTTTCAGTAAGACTCTGCACCATCACACAAGGCTCAAGTAATGCAGGACTGGATGATTGAAAATTTTCATGATCACATAACTCCTAATATTTGGCCTCCCAATTCCCCAGAACTCAATTCATTGGATGTGTGGAGCGTTGAGAGAGAAGTCAATGAACATGCCCATAACACCAAAGATTCTTTGAAAGCCACCATATTCAGAGCAATGTCCAAAATGAACCAGGACCACTTGTTTCAAGCATGTAGACAATTTAGATCTTGTATAGAAGCTGAACGTGGCTTTATTGAATAACATTATAGAAATGAAGGTTTATTTTTATCCTCATAGTATTTTTTAATAAAGTTATTATCTATCTGTTTTTCTTATAAACATAAATCTGTCCTCAAATATCTTGCACACCCTGTATGTATGTTTGTATATATATATATTTATATATATATGTATGTATATTTAACCATGTGACTTCCATAGGATTACAGCCATTTTGTAACCTTCTTCATGTAATATTAGTTTCTGTATGGAAGAATGTATGCATACATAATCACACTAATACACATGCTTAGCATTATACAGTACATTTGTATATTCAGAAATTAATGCATTTAAATAAAGCTAGCTCATCAGATCACCAACAATTCAATTCTAAATATACACACAAAATTTTCTCTTTATACATACGATGTATAGAAGGCCAAAACTGGACAAACTGATTTGGTTAGTAAAAAAAGTGTATGTATTGTTTCATATCAATTGTGAGATAGAGCTTTAAGAAATTGACACTCCTTAATTTAAAAGAAAAAAAGTAAAAGTGTTTTCTCTTTCGCTCTCTTTCTCATCTCTCCTCCCCCTCTATTTTCTCTCTGTCTTTCTATCTTCTACCTGTATTTGTCCTAACAAATAAATATAGAAGATTCTTACATTTATTAGTTTAAAGGCCTATGTCAATAAACAACTGATGATTCAGAACTGTCCTGAATGCACATGCAGAGATAAATCTAAATGTCCTCTAGGGCAGGCATGTGATATTTTTTTTAACTCCCAAAATGTTTAGTCAGTGCCCTCAGAGGAAATTTGTGTTGGAAACATAGAATTCCCTATTTGCTGACTAGGGAAATGCTGCCATCTCCAGATATCTTCAGTGGGCCTATTGTAGACATAACTGGCATCTGTTGAAAGGGGATAACTCTACCTTTTTGTAATGTTCGTAGTTGCATGAATTGTGGTTTTAAAGTCTGGTATATTATGTCCTCTATTAATTGACATCAGAATAGATATTAAATAACAAATTCAAAGACAAGTTGCAATTGACTGCAAGGAAGCATTTTCTAAAATTTGATACAGCAGACTGGTAGGATATTATCATTGTCAAAACATTACATAGAAAGTTTAGAAAAACCTGAAGACAGCATCACAAAAATTCTGGTTACAATTCTATTTAAATGTTAGTAAGATGCAAAGCATAATGTCAAGGATTCTGGTTTGAAATCAAAATGTTCTCACATCAAAGTCCCAGGTCACTCATAGCAAAGCTCTCCTCCCTTGGTACTTAGCGAGCCAAAACTTCCCATTTTATAGCCAATTAACAGATGCTAGGATAATCCATCACATTAAAGGTGTGGGCGGTCCAAGTAAAACTAAATGGATCCGACCATCACATGGTGAACCAAAATGGATAGTTAAAAGTAAAAAGCCACAAAGTTCAGAATTTTTTGTTTACAAAATTAACTGACCATGATTTTTTTCCTCCCTCCAATAGTAGAGAGGTTATGTGTCTCCAGTCATTTGAGCCTGATGAGTCAACTATACAGCTAAGTGTTTTATTAGGTTCAAAACCAATGGTCACTCTCCGACTGGCCACAAAAAACAACTTTCTAAATATACACACACACACACACACACACACAATCATTACTTCCTGCAATCTGTCACTACATACATCAGTTGATTTTCTTATTTGTTCCAGTTTATATCCCTATCTCCAATGTTGTTATACTAGTTTACAACATTATCCCAACAGTATTCCCTTAGTTTCCAACCCTTTCTCCAACATTATTATCCCAGTTTCTAACAGCACTTACTGCATAGTTACTGCTGTTTCTAGTCTCTCACAGTATTACTCCAGATTCTAACCCTATCTCACTCAGTATTATGCCAAATTTGAGCCCTATCTTCCACATTGTAATCCTATTTGCCTCAGTATTACCCCCAAGTTCTCACTCTAGATAACAAACATGCCTTCAGTTAACCTCTCGGAATATTACAAACTTAACTAGAAGTTGCAAGCTTTGTCAAATGGTTAAGAAGTTTACCTTGCAATCATAAAGTGCTTGGTTTGAATCCCACAATGAATGACACCTTGGACAAGTGTCTCTTATTATAACCTAAATCTTGTGAGCAAAACTGGGTGGACAGAGTGTTGGAGCTCAATGAGTGCTGTACCTGTAATTCAGGCCACCAAGTTTTGTTTTATAACAAGGGTTATACTGATTATTCTGAATTATGATAAAAGTATAAATACTCAGTTACACTATAATATAACCAGTCTTTATTTCAGGGTAGGCTCAACAAACTGCCTTGACTTTTTAATCAGATTTTAAATATTACTCCTGTTATTTTTATATTACATATGTTTAGAAATTATTATATTTACTTCAATAATTTTGTTTTATTGAAATTTTTCTATTTTCAAAATTCTTAAAGAACTTACTTTAAGTACTCTCTGTGTGTGTAGGGTGATAGGGAGATGGGTTAGAGTATTGTATACTCAATACTACATGTAGAGTAGTATTATTTCAGAAATTGGAAATACAGATTTCAGTGACTGGTATTTTTATTTCAATTTGAAAAATCACAAGATGAAACTGTCAGTCAAGAAGATATATTCATTGTACAGTTTTGTAAGGAAGATATATTCATCATACAGCATTGCAATCTTCAGGCAAGATTACAGTGGCATGAAACTTGAGATACAAGATAAAAATTTATTTTCAATTAACTATATCCTCTATAACATGTATTGAATGCTCTCCTCTCATTTGTTTGACACAGTTTAATATACACACATACTCACACACACATAAATATATAAACTGTTGACATGTTCAACATGTATACATTGGAATATTCAACCACTTAGAGTATAATACAATGAGTAGAGAGTTCCTTTAATTGAACAATTAGAATTACTAAACTGATGAAACCAATATCAATTTAATCCCTGAGTCATTCCATGCACATTATTTTCTAACAATCTTCTATCATATCCCTCCTCCTCCTTCCATTTAGCATCTACCACCTCCACCTCATCTTCCTATTGTACTTATCTACTAACCTATTTCAATATCTTAACCACCAACTCTACTACTGTTCCATTTCTCTCTCATAGTTGGTATTATAAAGACATCACTCGACAGTATTGTGAGATGCTGCTGAAGAAGGATGGTCATGATGGTTGTTTCATGGTGCGTGATTCCACAACAAAAGGAAATGTCTACACTATCTCTGTTTATTGTAAAGAGTAAGTACCTCACAGTCTTCAAATAACTTCAGAAAATGAGTCTCAATTGTACTTTTTAAATCTTTTTTTTTTATGTATTTCTTTATCAGAGATATAATTCCTTTCCTTTTACTTTTGTTGATGTTTGTCCTGCACCTCAGTCTCAAATGAAAGATCTTTCCACTGAAGATATGAAACTACTTCTGAAATATAGTTGGCAGGCAAAGAAGTTCACTTTGCAATCTGGTTCTCATTTCAGTCCCTTTTGGCAGATGTCATCAAACATAGCCTCAAATTTACCAGTGGATTTTGAGTGACTGAAACTGTGTAAGAGGCTATAAATGTGTTTGTGTGTGTACATACATGTGTGTGGATGTAAAAAGTGGCCAGGCATGTGTCCACCCAAACACTTTTTTAAAGAAAAACTAAGATCAGATTCAGAATCATCTGGAAAACAAAAAAGAACAAAAGCACACTTTTTGCTCATTTGGGCCCAGAAAATTGCCTTCCTGCCTCCCTTAATTCTAATTATTCAAAGTATCCATGTGAAATTTTATATACTTTTTGATAATATTTTTCTGATAATTTAATAATTTTCATTGTGTCTGGGGAGAGTCATTCTCTTTTAGTGCCTTACACACTCACCAGTTCGATTTCCACTCATTTACTTATTTATTTTTTCTAAAATTTTGGTTGCGTCTTGCAACCTTTTCAATAGTCGTTGACTCTGTCTGTTATCATAGCCACATTCTTTTTCTTTGTTTCTTTGTGCGTATGTGTGTGCATGAGTATACATATATGTATGTATGCATGTATGCATCTCTGTGTATGCATATATATATTCTAGTTAGGACAAACTCTAGTAACTGTAGTGTAGAAACCGAGAGGAACATAATGGAGAGAATCCATCATGAAGCTAACTCCTTCCCCCAAAGTATCAAAGTAACTATAGTTTACCCCACTAGGCACCCTAACAATAGACTTCCTGTCCTTGGTACTAAGCTTTGGTTAGAGACTGTGAACAACAGAGTGCAGCTCCTCCACTCCTATTACATAAAACCCATAGCTTTGAAATATGTTGTTCACAAGAACTCAGCTTTGTTACACAACATGAAAATCAGCATAATGATAGCAGACTTAGGATAATGAACAATGTGTCCCCACTATGCAAACCCTATGAAACAAAGAAACATGTACAGAACTTCATGCACTGCATGCAATTCTCTGGAAATGATCAGAAAGATAGGGTTCAGGTATACAGGGGAGCTAGAAAGAAGTTAGCATTATTTGTAATGAAACCAGTGGTACCTGCCCTAGATATAGAAACAAAGACTGGAATAGAATACAAAGAGCTTGTAACAAAGCAAACAGGTGAACGTGTGGTACAAGACTGACAAATATCAAGGAGTGATGTTTGTAGAGGCCACAGCCCATGGAGAACTAGACTTAGGAAAGCTCTGAAAGAGGCCAAACTCAACATTAAGATCATTGAAAAGCCAGGGAGCTCCATCAGATCACAACTATGTAGGATGTACCCCTTTGAGAATACTACATGCACCAATGATAACTGTATGGTATGTAAGATTAACCCTGGCATTAACTGTAGAACTAGAAGTGTAGTCTACAGCATAAGGTGCATAGAGAGTGATTGTAAAGACAAAAACATAAAGTACATAGGTGAGACATCTAGAAGCATTGCAGAGAGACTAAATGAACATTTGAGACAATATGATGACAAAAAACAGTCCTCCATACTCTACCAACATGGAGCCACACTGGGTCAACTTGACATCCACATTTTATCCAAGCACCCGAAACACCCAACACTCTGACAAATACAGGAGTACATCCTCATAAATGAAACACCCCCAGTGCTAAATAGGAAGCATACATAGAAGGTAGTCATACCCCAATATCCCCAGTTTATATACACACGGGTAGAGTTGTTAGTAAGCTGTTATGTAGACGTGTATATATGTGTGTATATGTATATATATATATATATATATATATATATATCAAGAGCTCTTACTGTGCATAAAAGCCACACGCTTTAATGGGAAATCTAAAGTCAAACTACTTCAATAAGTATACACACACACTGACATCAAGGGAATAAAAACTAGGAGAAATTCCTTCAGTAAAAAAAAAGGTTTAGTCGTATACCATTAATGATTTCGTGGTCACTATGTATTACCATGTTCTCCCCTCATCAGTACGAACATAACCAGGAAAAATAAATATATAAACATCTGTATGTACCAAATGAACACAGCACATCCAGTAGAGCATATACAAATGTTTACACTTATAAATCCAATTAAAGTTCATCTCACCACATGTGTATAATCGAAATAATTCTGGTTCAATATTTGTAAATAAAATATAAGGATAAAATCTATGTAAGACTTTATCGAGTAGCCAGTGTGTAAACCAATTAAGGAAAAAATTTAATACAAGGTATCTAAGTTTTTACTTTATATAGATTTTATCCTTATATTTTATTTACAAATATTGAATCAGAATATATTCAGTGCTGAATTATTTCGATTATACACACATGGCAAGATGAACTGGGCAGAGATCCCTTTAATTGGCCTTATAAATGTAAACATTTGTATATGCTCTACTGGATGCATTGAGTTTGTTTAGCATGTACACAGATGTTTATATATTTATTTTTCCCAGTTATGTTCGTACTGATGAGTGGAGAACATGGTAATACATAGTGACCACGAAATCATTAATGGTATACAACTAAACCTTTTTTTATTGAAGAAATTTCTCCTAGTTTTCATTCCTTCAATGTCGGCGTATGTGTATACTTATTGAAGTAGTTTGACTTTAGAGTCCCATTAAAACATGTGGCTTTTACACACAGTAATGGCCCTTGATATTATAATGTATTTTATATATAAAGGAAAAAATTCAATACCTTTTGGTTTACACACTGGCTACTCGATAAAATCTTATATAGATTTTATCCTTATATTTTATTTACATATGTGTGTGTATATACATATATATACATATATATATATATATATTAAAGGAATTAAAGGAACTTTTTTATTATATGCATTTTGCTCCATTTATTCTTTATTATATCAATTCAAAATACATCACTTTAACATGGAATTTCTACCTTTTAACTAGGTATAATATCCCAGCTTCTCTGTGAATTTTGCTACCCTGGTAACTATTAACATATTTACCTTATCGAAGTTTTTCAACTAAGATAATATAAATACATACATAAATATATATATATATGTATATATATATATATATATATATATCAGTTGAATAAAGTTAAAACATGGTCTGGTTTTCATATTTTTTATTATGGTATTTTAACATTAGAAAAAATATTTTGTAATGCTCATAAAGTTAAATTAGCACTTTCATACACTGAATAATCATCAAACTGACAGTTGAGTCCTTGACAACTTTAGTACCTCTGAGAACGCTTCAACAAGCTGAATTTTTAGAATATGGTTTCGCCCAATCCACATGTAGCTTAAACAACACAGGTTTGCCAGACGTACCAATATTCTGTAATTTGTTTATTTTCATATGCTAGAGATATTTTTTAACCCACATCATTAACTGGTTGTTATATTATTGCTGTTATTTCCGTTCAGAACAGGTTTGAACATTTTAATAAACCATTAACTTTTATCAAATTTCTGCTTTTGCAATTCATATCTGTTTTTACAAAAATCTGTCCATTTTTTATTTTAATGGATCTACTGGTATGCATGTATTGACACATTCCATATCTGTTATCATTACACTTGGATACCGTGAATGTTTCATCCTGTTTGTTCATGTTGAATTTTGCCTTTTGCTTAAGATACGTATTTGATTGGTTATTATGTTTTTCAATTTTTCACTTTGTTTTCTGATTGACAAATTTGTTTTGATGATGTTAAAAATGTTTTGGTGATGCAAATTGCATGTTACTAGAAATAGGGTTCGTCTTTGTCATGTTGCCCTAAGTTGTTCTATAGGTATCTTTTTTTGCTCATTGTATGCTATTTTCTATAAGTAGGAGAAGGTAGTTTTACTTGAGCAGAAATCTTTTAAGTTCTATAAATTGTATGTTTCTGAGATTTGGATCCTTGACTATAGTACAAATTTTCCTGACTAGATAATATGGGATGTTGCGTTTTGTGTGTGTTGGGTGGCATGATTTGAAATATAGGTACTGGTGTGTATCTGTGCTTTTGTAATAAATATCAGTTGTGATTATGATGTTGTTTTTAATTACCATTATGTCAAGAAATGGTAATTGTGTGTTGCTTATTTCTCTTGTGAATTTGAAACTAGGGTGTAGATGGTTGAGGAGGGTGCTGAATTCTTTCAGATTTTCTAGGGATTTGGTCCAAATTAGGAAACAATCATCAAGGTATCTTTTCCATGTGTCCTCTATATGTCTTTTAAAGGTCATGCCATAGTTCTCTTCAATTTGTTTTATATGTTTTGTTCCAAGTATCCCAATACTGAGTTCGCAAAAACCGGAGCAAATCGCATCTCCATAGCTGTGCCTTGAATTTGGAGGTAATTTTATCCATTGAAAAGGAATGTATTGTTTTCGAGGATGAGGCTGACCACATCTAGTATGAAGGTTACAGTAAATCTACTGGGTATCACTTCTCCATATTTCTCAACCCAATCTTTTATGGCAGTAAGTCCCAAATCATGTGGAATGGTCATATATATATTCTATACACATTCACACAAATTTGAAACAAATTATAAATCCATTTACCTATATATATATATATAGATAGATAGATAAATGGATATGTAAGTAAGCAGATAGATAGGTACATACATAATACGGACAGACATTCACACACACACACATACACAAATGAAGACTGGAACGCATGACCATATACACACATGCACACTTCCTACACACACACAAGGACACATGGAGACACATATTCATACATAATAGGTGCATGTACATAGTCACACAAACCCATACACATAGACACACTCAAATATGCACACACAGAGACAGAGGTACACACACAAATACATACAAACACACACACTCACACATACAAACATGAACACACAAACATGAATATGCAGAATACATACATACAAATGTACACACATGCATACATATATATGCATACACAAACAGACACATACATGCATACGCAAACATGCATACATACATATATGTATACACATGCACACATGCATGTGCACAAACAAACAAAAAGAATGCAGCTCTGACAATGGACAGTCAATAACTATTGAAAAGGTTGCAAAACGCAATAAAATATGGCACCATATAGTAAAGTTATTTGCACCGAAAGCATATATATATATGCTTACTACAGCCTCAGGCTGACCAAAATCTTGAGTGGATTTCTTACTCGGAAACTGAAAGAAGACTGTCGTATATATGTGTATATTTGTATATGTGTGTGCCTGTGTCTTGTGTTTGTACCCCCACCATTGCTTGACAACGGATGTTGCTGTGTTTACATTCCTGTAACTTAGCGGTTTGGTAAAAGACACTGACACAATAAGTACTAGGCTTACAAAGAATAAATCCTGTGGTTGATTTCTTCGACCAACGGCGGTGCTCCACCATGGCCGCTGTCACATGACTGAAACAAGTACAGCAATAAAAATCTCAGTACATATTGTAAAGCTGAGTTTGTGAGTATGTGTGTGTTGCATCTATAGAAATCCACACCTTACAAGATAGCAATCTGGGAGTCGCACCAATGGATTCCTCATGGTCGAAAATGCCCGGAATTGGCCATTTGTTTTTTTTTTTTTGTTGCTTCCTAACACGTGAATTTTTTCATTAAAAATAATTTTAAACCATAACTTCTAACAATTTTCAAGTCGGGGCCATTTGCAAACATGAGTTAAGTCCCCTTCTAGCGATGGTGTAAACAGAGAGAGATAACAGTTTTTAAATTTCGTCTTTTTACTGAGTGATACACAATATAAACGATATTCTCTGTTTCTCCACAACTAATTTCCAAATTTGCTGAATCCGTTGCTCTACTCACACCGACATATAGTTGGTCGTGCATGAACATGGGAGACAGCAGTAGTTACCAAACCAAAAATCCTCAGTGTTGACTGTAGACACACTCCTTCGCAAACGATCGGCTATCATTTTGTAAACAATGTTACGAAACTTCATGTTTTCAAATTATATATATATATATAGAAATATATATATATATATATATATATATATATATATATATATATATATATATATATATATATATATATATATATGCTTTCGGTGCAAATGGTTTTGTTATACGACGCCGTATTTTACAATCTTGTAAATAATAATAATAATAATGGTATTTTTATATAACATTAAAGTTTATGTCGTTCACCATGCAATGATTAAGGAAAATAGTCTAATAATGAGGCATATAAGCACTCAACAGAAAAAGAAGGCTTTCCTATCCATGTGTGAAGGTAACACACACAGTCATGTTAACAAAGGGATGTGGGTTTGCATCCCACGCAGATGGGAAAGCCTTTTTTCTGTCGAGGGTTTATATGCTCCATTATTAGACTATTTTCGTTAGTCATTGCACGGTGAATGGCATAAGCTTTAAGCTTATATAAAAATACCATTATTATTATTTACAGGATTGTAAAATACGGCACCGTATAATAAAGCCATTCGCACCGAAAGCATATGTATATATATATATATATATATATATATATATATATATATATATATATATATATATATATGCTTACTATAGCCTCAGGCTGACCAAAATCTTGAGTGGATTTCTTACTCGGAAACTGAAAAAAGACTGTCGTATATATGTGTATATTTGTATATGTGTGTGCCTGTGTCTTGTGTTTGTACCCCCACCATTGCTTGACAACTGATGTTGCTGTGGTTACATTCCCGTAACTTAGCGGTTTGGTAAAAGACACTGACACAATGAGTACTAGGCTTACAAAAAATAAATCCTGTGGTTGATTTCTTCGACCAACAGCGGTGCTCCACCATGGCCGCAGTCACATGACTGAAACAAGTACAGCAATAAAAATCTATGCCATTTTAATCCCAAGCAAGGCCGGGTATCTCTGCTAGTATAATGTATGTGTGTGTGTGTGTGTGCATATCTTTTGCTGACATATATCTATGTAAGATGTAAACCACAATGAAAAAAAATTGATAAGCTGTTGTTTTCAAAAGACAAAAAAATGGCTTATATTTTTTCTGCCCAAGTTGCATAGACACCCCATTGTTATTGCCACTATTGAAAATATTGTAAATAATTGTTTATCTTATTAGAAACCTGTAAATTGATGATGCTCTTGTCCACAAACTTTGATATGAATTTAATAAAAAACATAATATATTTGATGTAGTTTTGACATTTGCTGTTTTTAATGGTTTGATGTGGAATAAAGGATATCACTCATCTTTGACACCAGTTAAATTGACATGAATAAATGATCATGAATAATTACAACTCAGGAGCTACAGGGCAAACATGAGCAGAGAAGAAATTTCAGAGGAATGACTTTCAAGGAGAAAGGATGGGATGAAATAGTTAGTATGAGACGTGGAGTGAGGAAGTATATACAGCTTGAGTGATTGATGACAAAAGGATAGATGAGTGAGTTGTATGAACAGAGTGGAAATGCAGGCTAGAAGCTACTTCTAAGGAGTAACTGACATTATTATAACTGATGCAAAAGGTGTTGTTTAAAGAAACTCTGACATTATACGTCAGCATACATAACAAATGAAGGCCCCTCTTATGTTACTGCATTGAATAAAAACTATGTTGTAACATGATATTCCAGAACATAAAATAGTCAATAGTTGAATAGGTTTTATATTTCACACTGCCACATTATGGCAAGATTTTTAGTGGTGCAATGCTTCCATAACATGGAAGATGCCTATACTAAAACAGAGGTTTATGAAGAAGACTTTTACATCATTGGTTAAGCTACTAGAAATTAGTCAAATCTTCTACTGTCTTAAATATGGTAAGACATATTGGTGACTGTATCCCTAAATACATGCTATGTATGTCTGAAAGAACAAAAAAAAAAGACAGTCTGCATTGTCAAGACCAGCAATTGTCCAAGAGCTAAAGTGAAAACAAAAGCAACTTAAAAACAGCATTTCAAGGCTGGCATAACATAATTTAAGGAAAGATCATCTTCATAATCTGAATATATGAAAACAAAATTCTTTTCTTATTTGTTTGAAAGCGTGTAAGGAAATAAACTGATCAAGGGAGTTGATGTTCAGTTCAAATTGTTACAAATTCAAGGAAAACATGGGGTAATGGTTTGAGGTTACAATAATTTGGGGAAGAAAGGACTGAAAAGAAATGATTGGATGTATTCTAAAATATTTTATATTGCGTTGGTTTACATTTTCCTTCCTATGGAGTCAATAGTTGACCATTACCATGAGGCACATAAAGGTCAGCTGTTAATGTTTGACCTTTCCATGGATAGGAGATTAATGACAAAAGTAGATTGCTCAGGCTGGTGGTGGTTGGGTGGAGTTTTACTTTACATTTAATTATATTTTGTTATTAATTTATTTAGTTTTTGTTCTTGTCTTTTTCTTTTTAAATTTCAGGAAGTCTCGCCACTACCATATAAAGGAAACGCCAGATGGAAAATTTTACTTGCACGAGAAAAATACTTTTGATACAATGGCTGATCTTATTTATTATCATAAACATAACTCTGCAGGTAGTAGAGTTTGCAAATTGTAATTTGAAAAAAGAAATGTAAAGCATGATACTAAATACCTTGCAGTATTGTTTCATCTTTCTAAATTTCATCAGTGTTAGTTTTGTATTTCTTCTATTCAGAGGGTGGTGGAATCAAGAAAATAAAGACAAGTAGTGAGTCAGTGAGGAAGTCTCTATGTAGTAGTGGAGCCTATAAGGAATAGCAGCCACATTACCTCAAATTACTCACACTCTAATAATTTAGTAAAGGATCACATTGTCTTAGCTATACAAAAAGATAAATAGGATGCTCACAGCTCAAATGCTTTTCATTTGAGCATAAGTCTGTTCAGTCAGGTTTCACCTAAGGTAAAACAACAGCAACATAAAGAATGTTATACTAAAGATAATTATATCTGATATACCTGCCTCCTATCAATATACAATATTGATCTCAGAGGTGACTGGAATTAATGTTGATTGACATCACTAACTGGCAATCAAAAAGGGGTTGGGTACTGATAATGCAAAGTACCCAAAACAGATTTTTCTCCTCCTTCACTACTACTAATACTATTATTCTTTCACTGCCTCAATGTGGATTCATGATCAGAGGCATCTAGCCATGACCCTCCCATCTTTTCCTTTTTTAAATAGCAGGGTGTAGTCTGAGGGATTTGGGATTATTATTTCTAGTAGGTTGAGTGGCCATGAAAGTGCTTCCTTATTAGCTCATCTTTTCAGTTAGTGGAAGGAGGAGGGATAGCACCCATTACTTTTATAGGTTGATGTAGTTGATGCTCAATTTAAATTTTGTGGGGAGAAACAGAATAAAAGTGAAATTTCCAGAAGTGTTTAACCCTAAGGGACTCAGTTTGAGTGTCAGACAGAAATGAGATAGGAGGTCTGTTATTTTGGGGCTGAATGAAGAAGTAATAGTGTGTAGCTAGGTAGTTTAGAAGAGCAGAGGTGGTTGTAGTAAAGGTGACAGAGCTCTGGATGTTGAACCTAATATAAAATGACACTGTTTAGAGAAGAAATGATGATAAGCCTCTCCGAAGATGCATCCTTCGACAGTATGATAGAGAACTGGATATTAAAATGATGATGATTATAACAATAAGAGTTAGAATTCTCAGAGATGTTCCATCAAGTGCAGGATTGAAATAGCTTGCATTCTATTACTGGTTTCAATTTTTAGATTTTTCCATTTGGAGTACTCCATGGATTTTAGTCAGAAACATCAAACCCCCACCTCACCTCGATAGTTGCAACAAGTATAAAGGGACATAACTCACAAAATAAATATTGCAGGTTTGGGGAGCACTGATTTATCAAAGATTTTTTTGCTGGTAAATACACATCTTGAAAACATGAGTGTTTTAATTTTATCTTTTCTTTTTATGAAGTTTATTCATATTTTTTTGTAAGTTGTTGTTTGAAAGAAGAAACTTCCTAAATCTAGCAAAAATGTTTCTAGACTGTCATGGTCTCATCTTCAGAATGTTGTTGTGTTGCTGCCTCTTTATTATAAGTTAGGCCAATGTGACATTAGATTTATATGTTGAGAGGTGTTAGTTTTTAGTTTATGACACATCTATATTGTCTGTATGTTTATTTTAACATTGTACATTGGTATAAATGTTGCTTCCATCATTATTCATTTGGTTGTATTAATAGGTCTTGAAACAAGACTACGCTTTCCTCCAAGTCATGAGGCCAAAACAGTTCCAGCTACTGCTGGATTTGGACACGGTAAGTGATATTAGCCACAAAAACTTTAAGAAATGTAATAAAATACATAACTCTCACCTAAGGTTAGAAAGAGAGAAAAGATAATGTGGGTATAAAATCACATTTACAAATACAAAGAGAGTGAGAGACATTATACAACATATGGAAGGATGTATTAAGAAATTTAGAAGTATACACACAAATATATGCGTGTGTGTGTATGTGTGTAATCTTTATCATTGTTTTAATGTCCATTTTTCCATGCTTGTATGAATCAGACAAAGTTCATTGAGGCAGATTTTGTGCAGCCAGATGGCTCTTCTGTCACCAACTCTCACTTGTTTCCAAACAAAATATTAGCCCATAATTGGACATGTTTTCATGAAAGATTGAAAATAAATTACACTACTTGTATGATAGAATGGTCTTTTAGAACTGTCACACAATGTCAAAACAAAGAATCACACACAACAGCCTTCTTTCAGTTCTGTCAACCAAATACACTCACAAGGCTTTGGTCAGGGCCATAGTAGGACAGACTTCCCAGGGTACTACACAGTGGGACTGAACCCAAAACCATGTGGTTGGGAAGCAAACCTGTGCCTAAATGTGTGTGTGTGTGTATATATATATATATACACAAATTTGAATAGAAATATAAAAAAAAAGGACCATGAAACACAATAATTAAAACAAGATATAATTAAAGAAAATGAAACATGAATGATTGGATTAGAGTACTCCATGCCCTTGTTCACTTAACCAGTTCTCAGATTGTATTTGAGTGCAGTCAAATACACCAGTAAGCATTTTTTTTTAGATATTCAATGTTAGGAAACATTAATATGCTAGGATTATTTTCTTTTAATTATGGTTAATGTCTTTGTTTTAATTTTATTAATAATCTGTTTTGCATATTCTTTATGTTCTGAACTTCCGAAGGTGTGGTATTTCAGATTGGTACTGTTAGGGGAGGAGGTGTTTGCTCATCTGTTTCTATTACTGGGCCTAAAGATATTTCACTCACCATCCTCAAAGTTTTGGGTATTTGTTCTCAGGAAACTGGGTTTTTTTTTTCGCTGTTGATCTTCATTATTTTCATTTCTTTTTTCTTAATCATTCTTGTTCTTATGGGTATTCAACACAAAGATGTTTTTTTCACCCTGACAAATATGACAACTAGGCTTTCTGCCCTAAGTCATTGATCTCAGTGTCTTCTACTAGGCACAATTCCAATATGCATCTGTGGCTTTCAGGTGTCATCAGGTCTTATAATTCCATTATGATGCTCCTTCACCATAGATCATCATTGTCATCATTTAACGTTTGTCTTCCATGCTGGCATGGGTTGGACGGTTTGACACCAACTAGCAAACCAGAGGACTGAACCAAGTTCTGCTATCTGCTTTGGCATGGTTTCTATGGCTGGATGCCCTTCCTAACACCAACCACTTTACATGGCACTAATACTAGTGAGGTCATCAAAAGAGAGAGAAGATGGTGAAAATATGTTGAGGTGTACCTTCAAGTTACAAGGAGGTATATATGTGAAGTAATACAGACAATTGATGGGTGAACAAGCAGGTGACTTCATGGGAGTGCAAAAGGAAAGTAAGAGATGGAGGAGAGAGGAAATGCAGTAAGTGAACACAGTTGGAGAGAAAGGGATTAGGAAGATGAGTTGCATGGGAGAGAGATTCATCAGCGACATATTGTGCAGATAAGTTTCTGAGAGTATGAAAGGACTGGGAAACAGGAGAGTGGGGTGTGAAGAAGATGAGTTGTCAGGGAGAAATTTGGAAGTAAATATGTTAATGTGTGTAAATTAAATTTTAAAAGTTTGTGAAACAAACCATCGTTGTCTATCTATGGGCATCAAAGGCAAGCATTCCTTAGGAAATTATAGTTCTTTTAACTAGTATTTCAATGAAGATTTCATTTGCTCATACTGGAATAGATTGTGTTTTGATTGAAGAGGCAAAAATATGTCTTCACTCTACTAGTTAAATATAATAATACCAATAGCAAATTAATAAATATAAATTGTAGATTTTAAGATGTTTTTTTTTTATAATTACCATTTTTCATTATCTCTTCAGATTGCTGGGAAATCAGCCAATCCAATTTAGTCAAAGGCAAATTAGTAGGTTCTGGTTGTTTCGGAGTAAGTAATTTACCTCATTATCTTATTTTCATTAAGCATGTCATAAATGAAAGGTGCAGAAGTGTGAAAGAGTGCCAACCTAAAATGGCTTATAGTATTTATGTTCATCTCTTTGCAATTACTCTTTTCAAATCTCTCTAGAGTTGATAAAACTTAAGTAACAGCTGACATTCTTTATCCATTCCCTTTAAGGGAGTCAATAAAGGAAGGACCAGTTATAAAATGCTGAAGTTTATTTAAGATCTTAGATATACCCCTTACAAAGTTCATAATTTTCTTGATATCAAATGACCAGTAATATACTAGTGTAAATTTAATCAACTCCCTTACAAAAAGTGGTCATGTAATGTGAAATCACCTGTAGTAAATATGATGACACCTCCAGCATTATTAAACCATATCAATGAAACTGGGTCTAATACATCACAAACATATCACAGAATGGTATCAAAATCTTTGCTGTGAAGATAAGTATTAATTATTTCTGCCTGACCATAAGATGAGTGATTGAAGACATCCTTGAATAAATTTGCCCAGATAATTATAAACATTATAATTGTCTGTAAAGAATAAAAAGTTTTGAATGGTACAACAATGCACTATAATACAAAAAAAAAATGGACTATATACCTGTTGTAATTTAGTTATCTATAGTCCAATGGTATTTCGGAATACAATTCCTTCTTCAGATATTCTTAGATGGAGTCTCTGCTATAAACTGTTTTCCAACAGTTTTTTTTTCGGAAGTGTCTCAGTAGTGGTCTCACGAAGCTTCTTCCGGAATTCCTCATGAGAAGTGCATGAGGTTGGCTATGTTTCAATCTCGTGTGTGTTGGTACATCCGTAGCGCTGCTTCTAAGTTATGTGTTATATGTGTAGCTTCTCTTTTTTTTTTTTCCCCCTTCTTTTTTTTTTCTTATAAACAATACATGAGCATGTTATTAAGAATGAACCTATGCACACCCAGATGTAGCTAAATAATATATTGATTACCAACCTCCATCCTGTTGTTAATTTGGGGTCCTAATTTGTGTATGAGTAAAACTTCCTTAATTCTTAAATTACCCAAATTTCTTTCATTGGCCTCAATTGTGACTGTTATGCTTTTGTCAGTGTTCCAGCATCTGTCTAGATGTTTTCTGAAGGAGAAGGCTCTCGTGTTCAGATGTTCTTTGATGTGGACATGTAACGGTCTTGTTGTGCTACCCATATAGAACTTGTTGCATTTGTTATATTATATTTTATACACAACATTTACCTGTTGGCATAAATCTGTGTCACGGATGGGACAATTTGTTAATGTGCATTGATTGTTGTCTCTTATTCCTTTCTTTGTGAGGTGTCCTCTCAGAGAGGGGCCGGAGTGGGCTAGTTGTATGTCTAGCCCTTCTCTTCTTATGGCTCTTCGGATGGCTGTAGTTATCCTTTCGCTAAAATGGGGTATTTTAAGGAAGCATGTGTTGCTGGGTTTTCTATGTGTTCGGCGTTTTGGTCATCTTGGATACTTAAGCCGATTTACAATGGATCTAGGATACCCGTTGGTTTTCAATATATCTAGGAAGCGTGTAGTGTGGGTCACCTTGTCCTCCGTTCTGCTGCACTTGCCTTGGATGTGTGCAAGTTCATTTCTGGCATATCCTATTTTGGCACCGAGTGGAAGTGCTGAATTCTATTGGACAAACATATCTCTACTGGCTGCTTTCCTGTAGAACTCAGTGTGGATCTCCCCTTCTTCCGTTATATTCAGTTTGAAGTCAAGTAATGATAGTGACGTCGGGATGTTCTATAGTGAACTTTATGTTCATGTTCATGTTATTGAACGTCTTGAATATTCTCTCAGCCTCTTCACGAGAGGTTGTGAGTATGAGGATGTCATCTACGTACCTGATGAAGAAGGCACATGAGTGGCAGATGTTGAGTGCTCGGCGTTCCAGATGGTTCATATATGTGATGGCTAGTAGGCCCGAGAGACTGGATCCCATGGGGAGACCTGTTGTCTGTTTGTATATATGGTCCTGGAAAGCGAAGTAGGTGTTGTCCACAATGATGGACAAAAGTTGGTGTATATCAGCTGCAGTAAGTCCGAGGCATTGGATGGGACGCTGTTATGCAGTCAATCAATAGGGTGACCGCTGAGTGTGCTGGTACCGTTGTGTACGTTGTCATTTTAATTGTAGACTAATTCCTGGAATAATCTCAAATACATTTTTTCTTTCTGTGTTACTGCCATTTTATTTGTTGACAATTACTTATGTTGGATTCAAAATTTCAAGCAAGTTCCTCTTAAAAACTAATTCCTCTAAAACTTCAATATTAAACCCCAAAATAGGTGATGAGGTTTCAATAGTAGTAGAGAGGCAGATTAAATACTTTAAACTCTTTAGCTTCATCCTTCTACATCATGAATTCAAATCATGTTAAATCTGCTTTCAACATTGAGAGTAAATGATTTGTTATAAAGGTATAAAGTCAGACATTTTGTGGGAGGTCAGGTATGGCAACATGCACCTTTGTGGCACATTGCTACATCCATAATTGTTCATATTTGCTCAGGTAGTCCTGGGCAACCCTCCAAACAGTGTCCCAGTTTCTCCTTGCCCCTGTGAGACACTATCTTATTCACTGTGACCATGTAGCATTTGGCTGACCAACATAAGCTGTCATCATCCCAGCCAGATCTTCAGAAAAGAGAACATAATACACAGGACCCAACTCATGAAATAAGTACTATGATTAAACTGTTTTTGTGTTAAAGTAACCCCAGAAATTTACTTGTTCTTAGTTTTATTGGAGTTTGAACTACGAATGTTATAGGGCTTAAATACATCAAGGCATTTTGTCTGGTGCTCGACTGGTTCTACCTTTTGGCATAGATAAAATAATGTTTCAGACTGCTAGCTCATGAGTAGTAAGTTCAATCAACTGAACTACCTGCTCATTGAATCATTGTTTAATAGTTAAATATTCTGCAGACATGTATACCTTTAACTTAATTCCCAACCAGAATCAGTGACACAGTGTGACAAAGCTGATAGACACAATTTTCAAACGTACTTCCACAGACTTTCCATCTACCCAATTTCACTCACAAGGATCAGGTCAACCTAAAACTGAAGTAAAGATACTTTAGCAAGTGTCACACAGTGGGTCCAAACCTGGGACTTCATGATTGCAAAACAAACTTCTTAACTATTCTGCTAGTAGTATTAAATTATCTAAAAGCTGGCCAGATCTGTTCACCTATTTCTTCTTTTTCTTATGATGCACAGTGGCTCTGAGGTTAAGATGTTGAACTATCACCACAATTACATTCACTGTGTTCTGTTCCAGAGCAAAGTTGTTAATTCTGTTTGATTTTGGTTGCCGAACTGAACAGAAAGAAAGAAGAGCTGAACAGTAGAGTTGAAATCAAAAAATTAAAAATGATTTCATTGACATATAAAGCATCCATACCATAGAAACATGGCAAAGGTGATGTAAACCAGTTGGGAAATGAATAAATTTGACCAAGAAAAGTTACTTGCCATAGATTAGCATCTTGTTCACAAGTAGAGTGAAGATTATCTCTTATTTAGTTAACACTAACAGAAGCCATAGCTGAGCATTGACTTTTAGATTCTTATGATTCATAAAAAATTCAGTTTTTTTAAAGGAAAGTAACTGACTTTCTCATCATTATCTCTCTCTCCTTCAGTCACTCTTACCCCATTTTACTTTCATAATATGATTGGTGTTTGGACTCTCATCTATCTTGTAGAATGTATATGAGGCATTATGGAAGAGCAACATTGTGGCTGTCAAAGAGATGAAACTTGATACTATGTCAGAAGACAACTTCATTGAAGAGGCTAAAACAATGACGTAAGTTATACACATATTTTCCTCCTTTGTCTGATGGTCAAAAGAAATGTTTTTACCATGTCCAATTTGTAGCAAATTCATTTACATACAACATCCAGTATCCACGATATTCATCATCTCACTACCATGCCCAATGTTGAAATATTTCAGTTGTTTACTGTCTGCTCTCCAAGTAATTCCTTTTTTTTACTGTCTGCTATTTTAGAATGTCCAGTTATCAAGTTATAACCACTACAGCCGTTGACCCAATGACATGCTGTATCTAGTCTATGTCTCTACAGCATCTGGCCTTCTAATATCCAAATTGTATAGGAATCTCAACAACACCCATTGAAACCACATGTCTCGTCTTCTCATCTCTGCTTTAACTTCCATCCAAAACTCTTAGTTAAACACAACCCAATTCTTCTTCTCCTGAGCTGCACCCTTCTGGAAAATTCTCTTTACCCTGTTTTCTGTATAAACCAAACAAACAAAGATTGATTGATCTACAGAAATTCAAATAGCACAAGTACTTTGGCTGTCTTGTGTGATGGAGTCTCTAACCAGTGATATAGACATAGGCATGGATTCCAATCATTAGAAAAGTTAATAAATTACCATTATCTAATGATGAATGGCAAAGTATTTCTTCTATCCATTTTGAGGATTTTGTCGATAATAAGCATGACTGTTTTATTTGATTGACACCAGTTGATACCACTCCCTTACAGTAGATTTGTTTTCTAGCAAGAAAGAAAAATAACTACTCTGCTGCTGTTTTTGTTTAGTCACTTGGTCATCTTTGACTGACAAGACTTATGTGTTCCTCTCATTTTAAGATGGTAGAGTGTAATTTGAAGGATATTTGCTTGCTTTTTCTAACACATCATTCAAAGGCTCCCTTATTAAATCATTAAATATTCTGTGTTTAACTTCATGAGGCCTAATTACTTGGAGGTTTCGCAATTTTTTTATGTGTGCTGTTGTCTGGAATGTAGTTGAAGAGAATGAAACATCAGTAGACCTAGTCTTTTCTGACTTGAGATTGTGAACAATAAATGAATTGAATGTTTTTAATCAATGGAATATTTTTAATCATAGGCCTGGCCAATCAGAGATAACCAGGGAGCTAAACATGTATTTACCAACAGTTTATCTCTTATTCCTCTTAGTTTTGTTTTGTTTTCTTTATCAACTGATGTGAAGCCCTTGTTCTTGTGAAATCTTTAAAAAAAAAAATTTCTTTTAATATTTTGCAGGCAACTTAACCACCCCAACCTGGTGCAGTTGTATGGTGTTGTAACAAAATCTAGACCACTTGCTATTATCTTGGAGTACATGCAGCATGGTAAGTGTTTTACCTGTTCTTCATTATTGTAATGATAGTGGCAGAGGAGGATATCCTTCGCATAGTGTTTCTAAGTCATCATTTCAGTACATTGTTGCAGCATTCCTTCCACATTACCAAAATATTAAAGCCTGCAACACTTACAGTGGGAACAAAACAATACAATAATGAGAAAATTATGTCAGGCTACTCCATTAACTGCTAAGATCAGGCTTGGTGTGATGTGCCAATAGCACAATGGTAACTCAAAAACGAGCCAAATATTTGTGACAATTTCCAGAAAAAGAAAGGTGAAATGCAAAAGACTTTTTCTGTCTAATAAATGCTGGTTTGAAAAGTTTATGAAGTGTCAGAATTTTCACAGCATAAAACTGGCAGTGCTGACACAGTGGCTGCTACCATTTATCCTGGGCAGTTGAAGAGAACAATTGCTGAATAGGGCTACACATCAGAGCATGTACACAATGTTGTTGAAACAGCACTTTCCTGCTAGAACTTTTGTTTTTTAGAAAGAAAAATCAACATCAGGATTTGAAGCTTTCAAAATATGTCTGATGCAACTGGGAGGAAATGCTCTTGACCATATAAAATTAAAGCCTCTACTGATGTATCACTTTGAAAATGGAAGAGCTTTCGAGAGTTACATAAACTTTTATCTACTTTTGATTTATCTTTGAAATAAGAAGGCATGGATGACTAAGAGCTTTTTCCAAGTTTACAAACATTTTCATCTTTTTGTAGAAAGTGCCAGACATAATATTTCAAACAAAAAGCTTTACTCCTTTTAAATTTTCTGATAATGTGAGAGTAGAATATATCCTCAGGAACACATCTTTTTCGTCCCAGCATAATAAATCAAGGTGTGGTTGCTAACTTCAAGGTATATTATCTGAGAAGAATTTTTAAATAACTTATGGAAGAAATTGACATGGAATATATGAGGTATCAAAAAGTTCTCGGACTACTTTTGTAGCATGCCAACAGATGGCAGCACACAGTTGCATGAGGCAGTGTGCCAAGTGACACAGCTGTGTTTACTTTGCAAGTTGTGAAATTTGTGTTTTTTTATCACGTGTATGTGATTTTAGTCATGGACAGGAAGCTGGAACAAAGAGCCAAGGTGAAATTTTGCATTAAACTTTGAAAGTTTGCTACAGAGACATTGAGCATGCTTCGGCAAGCTTGTGCATGAGGATCTTGAGAAGACAATCAATGTTTTGAAGCGTTTGAGGGAGGACATTCAGTGAAAACAACCAGATCTGTGGAGCATGAGATTACAATGCACCCTGTCACTGAGCTCTCCTCACTCATGAGTTTCTTGCCAAAAACAACATGGTATTACTTCTGCACCTACCCTATTCATGGTCTTCCATCTCTTCTCCAAAATAAAAATGCAGCTCAAAGGTCGCCATTTTAACAACATTGTCGAAATCCAGAGCAAATCGCAGAAAGTCCTCGACTCACTTATGGAAAATGACTTCCAGGCTTGATTCCAAAAGTGGCAGGAATGCTGGGACCAGTGTATTGCTGTGCAAGGTGACTATTTCAAATGAGATGATGTTATAAGTTATTTTTTTTATTAAATATAACTACTCTAGGAACTTTTTGATACCACCTTGTTAACCTATAGTTAGGGACTTCTGGAAGAAGTTCAACATAATGGATGCTGTAGACAACATAACTGAGTTAAGAGATGAAGTGAAACCTAAGAATACTGCTTGGAAAAAAAATATATAACCAGACTGTTTCTATGATTTCAGAGGTTTCCTACAAGCATAAAGTCCACATGAAATTCAGAAACATATTGTGGCACTTTTAAAAGATGCAGGGTTTGAGAAAGTCATAGAGAAGCTGTGTATGGCAGCTGATGTTGGAAGCTGACTGTTATTTCTAGCATCAGAAGTCAACAGTTGTATACTTTTTATCTTTTACTTGTTTCAGTCATTAGACTGTGGCCATGCTGGGGCACCACCTTGAAGAATTTTCAGTTGAATGTATCAATCCCAGTACTTTTTTTTAAGTATGGTACTTATTTTATCGATCTATTGTGCTGAACCACTAACTTACAGGGACATAAACACACCAACACCATTGTCAAGCGGCGGTAGGGGACAGAGATACAACTATGTATACACACACACACACACACATACATATATGATGAGCTATCAGTTTCTGTTTACCAAATCTGTTCACAAAGCTTTGGTTGGCTTGAGACTATAGTAGAAGGCACTATCCCAAGGTGCCATGCAGTGGGTCTGAACCTAGAACAATGTGGTTGGGAAGCAAGCTTCTTACCACACAGCCAGAAGAAAATCTGATGAGGTTTTTATGAACAACTTTATTTTTTGTGAGATAGTTTGGCTATTATAGTAACTGAAATAGTATGGAAAAGTCACTATTGGTCATTGTGTTGCCAGGGATAGTTTGTTATGATGGTATTAGCTGGGTTCTGTTCACCATGTCATGTGCTGGTTGTCTCTAACTGCTGGTAGTCACATGTGATGATTTTATACCAGCTGAGAGGCTCATGACAGAAGTCATCAAAACTTTATATTAGTTGCTGGATCTGTATTCCTCATGAAGTTATGATTAGCCTGATCTAGTTGACCACATGGGCAATATTCTTTCCAGGTGAAGTCACGCATGGTCTGATTTGCTGATCATGTGGGCAACATTCCAGAAAATCACAGCATTCAGGTATTTGCTGAATATTCTTGCTATACACAGAAGTTATGAAACTTTGAACAAAGAATGAAGAAGGATATGTCTCCTTGGTGCAAATTTCCTAACTGTTTACCGGGTGGTTGGTGTTAGGAAGGGCATCCAGCTGTAAAACCATGCTGAAATTGACCTCACCTGTGCTGTTGCCATGTAAAAAGCACTCAGTCCACTCTGCGGGGTGGTTGGTGTTAGGAAGGGCATCCAGCTATAAAAACTATACCAAAACAGACACAGAAGTCTGGTGCAAGCTTCTGCGTGGCCAGCTCATATCAGACCATCTAACCCCTGCCAGCATGAAAGGTGAATGTTAAATGATGATGACGGTGCTGGTGCTGGCAGTGGCAGCAGCAGCAACGATGGATATATATGTGTACTTTTGAAGCACACCTGCTTATTTCAATATTTCTAATAGAAGATATATTACATGCTTTCTACTTTGTTTTCTAATTATAAAAGTACAATTTTATAACTCCTATGAGCAAATGAAACATGTTTAATAGTAAAAAAATAATACCAAAAATGTTCCACTCTCCATGTGCCTATAGTAGAAAGGATTATAATTATTATTATTTAGCATGCTGGACAAAATGCTTTGCTGTATTTCATCTGTCAATATGTTCTGAGTTCAAATTCCTTCCTTTTTGAGTCAGTGAAATAAGTACCAGTCATGCATTGAGGTCGATGTAATTAACCAACATCCTTCCCCAAAATTTCAGGCCTTGTACTTTACAGTAGAAATGGCTATTATCATTATCATTATTATTATTATTATTATTATTATTATTATTATTATTATTATTATTGAGTTAAAGACGCTGGGGTACAAACATATGAAACCCAATATACCCCTCATGACTACCAGTCTGATAAAGATACATCAGGCACATGCATCACGACCATATGTACACAACACACTGATTTCATATCAAGATAAACAGCACATGACCTTGCAGGTGGGGCCCAGGTAGAATTTTCTTCAAGTCAAGTAGCTTGTCCCACTCAAAATGTCCCTGAATGAGGGTTCTTTAAGGATGTTGAACGAAACACCCACGTTTCCAGAGGCAAATTATCCATACCCCAAAGAATTCCTCTCAGCACATGAGGATTTTGCTACTCTCCAACTCTGCCACTCTCTGCGGTTTGTGCTCATACCACATCTTGCCTTTCTCTAGCCCCCACTTTTCACACAGTCTTCAATGTAGCACTTTCGCTACCTGATCATGTTGCCACAACTTGTAGTGGTTCAGGGCAAGTCTAGGGTATTTGTTCATGATATGGGCAACGGTTTCATCCACTCTATTGCAGATGCTATACAGCAGAGACACTTACTCATTCCTAAGGTTGATCCTCCAGTTCGTGGCCAAAGCATGGTCTTGTGCTGCCAGTATAGTGCTCTCAGTCTCTTTTTTTAGTGTTCCTTTCATCAGCCAATCCCACCTATTTTTTTGAGCAGCTTCTGTTGTGGCTACATGAAATTGATTGTGTAGTCCTTTCTTGTGTAATTCTTCTTCATGTCTTTTTTGCACTTCTTTGTTTTTCCTTTTTTCTCTGCTTTCAATACTCCCTTGTTCCTAACTGTCACTAGCAAGGTTTCCTTACTTTGGGCTAGGTATCTCATTAAGCTCTTGAGTTCGATATGCACACAGTTTTCCACACTTATCAGTCCTCTTCCTCTATTTGCTCTCTTCATGTATAAGCAATCAGTATCCGCATGTGGATTATGGGCTCCATGCACTATTAGGTGCTTTCTTGACTTCCTCTTCATCTCAAGGGGGTCGTTCCCAGTGTGAAGATCAGTGGGGACACTGTCCCTCTGGAAGATACCTCTCTTAATTTTTCACCTCTTCCTAATACTTGATTCCCTGTTGTCAATTTTGTTCTCCAGCATTTCATGCTATTCCATATAAGGCTTCTCATATTTTCTGCTACTCCATACATTTCCATTGTTTTTATTATCCAGGAGTATAGTTTCATATTGTATACTTTACCATAGTCAACCCATGTCATGCTCAGGTTTGTGTGTCTTCTCTTGCAGTTCCTGATAATTAGATTACCAATTAAGAGCTGATCCTTCATTCCCCAGCTCCTCTTTTGGCACCTTTTCTGTTTAGTAGGTAGCAGCCCACTGTTTTCCAGGTATCTATACAGTTCACCCACCAACACGCCTGACATTAGTTTCCACATTAGCAGAAGGCATGTTGGATGCAACATCTTCAGGATGCAACATCTTCAGGAACCTTGGCACACAACAATGTCTTTCTCTTTGTTATCCAGCTGGGGACTACGCCTTTCTGCAAGCACTCACCTAGCTGCTGCACTATCCTTTCATAGAGCCCTTTCAGCTTCTTCATCCAATAACCTTGGACCCCATGTGGTCCTGGGCTCTTCCAATTTAGGAATTTTTTAAACTGCTTTTTTATCATTTCTGTAGTTATCTTTGTCTTCTTGACCTTCTATATTTCTTAACCTATCTTGGATTTCATGCAGCCATTCTGCTTCATCATTATGCTCTCCACTGCATCTGGCATCATTATTATGTGTATTTGCCCATCTAGTTCCTGAAACAGTTTCTTCTGATTTGCTTCAAACAATCTTTTTTGCCTGAATTGTTTTGTTCTATCGTCATATCTTTCCAGTTTTGCTTTGATTGCTACTACTCTTTGTTTCAATTCTTCCAATATCACATCATACCCTTTATCTCTCATTCTATGTTCTTTCCACCATTATTCTTATGCTTTCGTTCTGCAATACGCTTCTACTCAATCTATCAACTTATCCTAAATGTCTTTTAACTTTGTTTCTCACAAATTCGTCTATGCCAGAATGGGTCTTTACATTCTGTTTGTTCTCTTCTTTTCTATCCAACTCTATCGGCAGCAACCATAGCTGCAGCCCAAATAATCTTGTTAGTTTCAGTTATATTTCTCATCTGGAATAGCCCATGAACCAAAACTATCTTTTCGGTTTCAACTTTGAGCCTTTTTGATCGGTGTACCTCAGATAGGCAGGGCGCTTGATCCTGGTCTTCTCAGCATCCTCACTATATCTTGTTGGTCCTCATCGTATTCTTGTGCTATAGCTCTTCCTATTACTTCTACTTCATTTTCTGAGAATGCATTTACATCTATACTTTGCTCTATGTCTTCACTGTCGCTATTCATTTCTCTATTCTCATTGGGCATTGTATCTGTTGATGAAGTATTATTTCTTTCTTCTACTTTGCTTTTTATCTCTTCAATTTCTATATCTGTTAACATACCATTTTGCTTTTATTGCTCTTGCCTGATTGGCTAACTGTTGCTCACTTATTTCGAAGAGTTCCATTTCATTCCCTTTTGCTTTCATTCATTGTCGGAATCCCCATTCTATCTCCTCAGTGATAAGAAAGTACCCTATAACAGTTCTTATTTATTATGTAAAAAAATTTTCCTTCAAATTTGTCAGCGTCATTTGCATTTTTTTTTAATTATTGTTAATCCTTTTTTGAAAAATATCTCTCAGAAGCATCTCACTTTGTAACATGAAAATCAATAGAGATTCTTATCATTGAATCATTTTCATTTCTTTTTTTATTCTCAGGTTCTCTCAAACAACACCTGAAAAACAACAAACCTTTAATTTTGTACCAAACTGAAAAACTTATTGGGTTTTGTATGGATGTCTGTAAAGGAATGAAGTATTTGGAGTCTAAAAATTTCGTCCACCGAGATTTAGCAGCCAGAAACTGCCTGGTTGGCAGTAATTATGTGGTCAAAGTGGGAGATTTCGGGTTGACACGGTAATTATTGTTGTTCTCTGTTTAATTGTGCATTTGTTGGTTTGGTTGGCTGTAACTGTTGTAAGGCATGAGATTTCGGGTTGACACTCTTTGTTTCTTGTGAATCTGTTAACTCTTTAAAAAAATCAATAATTCGGACAAGTAGAAGAAAATACACAGCTATCCAATCATATGTAGCTATTGGTTTACTAGTTATCAAATGTCTTGGATGGTAACCAGTAGCAAAATAGTCATTGTTAAGTGAATAACACGTTTTACATTAAGGACTACTTCGTATGTGAATGAAAAAAATGTCAAAAACCGAAAAAGCTTATCTTACAGCCTGCACGATGGAAACAAATTGCTGTTCTTCATTTTGGATTAAAACACGATAAAAAACGAGAAGTCACAAAGTCTCAAAAACTTTTGTTAAACAAAAAAAAAACAGGCAATCAAGGGGGGCGACTCTTCAGTAACAACTAGATGATTATCTCCCTTGTGTTTGACTGTTGAAAAAATTGTGTGTATGTATGTATGTATGTCCCATTCTGTATTATTTATATATATATATATAGTGCATTGTTGTACCATTCTAAACTTTTATTCTTTATATATATATATATATAAAGAATAAAAGTTTAGAATGGTACAACAATGCACTATAGAACAAAAAATGGACTATATATCTGTTGTAATTTGGCTATCTATAGTCCGATGATATTTCGGAATTACAATTCCTTCTTCAGATCTTCTTAGCTGGAGTCTCTGGAGACTCCAGCTAAGAAGCTCAAAAAATACGAAGTACAAGTACATGGAATATGAACTATTTTTCGAACAACGAAAGGTACAAATGGAAAACAAGACAAGCAACATAAAGAACGACCCTTCATCAGTTGTTGGCTGTTTTTCTACTCTCATATTTCAAGCATTTAACAACTAAATATGCTTTCAATAAGCAGTTGCTCCTGCAAAGCATATTAAATAAAATTTGGGATTTTGCGGAGGGTCAAAATTAGTAACACAGACAGGAAGGACTGCTAAGCCTAAATGAGATTGTGGTGGCGAACGCATAAGTCAAGCTTGGACAGGAGACACACAAGAACACATCTTCCTTGTTCCAGCTACAATGGAGAAAAAGAAAGAAACACAAGTTAGGAGAAGACAGAAAGATGACCGGACAAGTTATTACACCTGTAAAAGTATAGGACAAGCTATTACTTCTAGTTAAGTAAAGAGTAAGCAACTTTTTACTTAAAATATTGCAGCATAGAATGCCAGTTTTTCTAATTTATCACTCTTTACAGTTCTCATCTTTTAAATTTATTGCACAAAACTGTTCAGCTGATTTGTAAGTTTGTCTAGTTAGTCACTTTTTTCTGCATTTAAGGTAGTAAGTTAGCCAAATTCTACTTAAATAAATATTAGTGTTATTTGTAAACTATAAGAAAATAAGTTTCAATTTTAGCTGCAATATTTAAGTAAAAGGTTTCTTATTCTTTACTTTACTAGAAGTAATAGCTTGTCCTATTCTTTTACAGGTGTAATAACTTGTCCTGTACTTTTCCAGGTTTATAATCTTAAGAATATGACTTTTCATGCTCGCATTTTTCCATGTAATCCATGATTTTTCCAGGCATTGCTGTTATAAGATAATTAATAATGTGTCAATAATTTAAGATTTTACCTTATAAAATATTGAAAGATAATATTTCAATCTTTCCATGTAAGTGATGATAATATTTTTTTCATGTTTAATTTAAATATATGTTGTGATTGAATTATTTGATGTTACCCATCCACACCAAATTAATAGCAGGAATTTTTTTGCATCACAGCTCACCAAAAGTTACAAACAACAAGACCCCAAAACCATTAGTTACCAGGCTCATCTTAAATAACCTAATTTATGGTGAACCTGGTAACTGAACACCCCACCTCATTTTCTATGAACCAAAATAAGGGATTTGCAGCATATTAGGTCAGGGTACTTGATTCCACACAAAAAATCGATTTTTTTTTCATAGTGAAAACTATAGTGTTGTTATTTAGCGTCAAATAAACCCTGATACTGCAAACGTATCATCAAAGACATACCAGCCTTCAGTAAACCATCTTTTTAGGGATAATCTAGGACATTATATACAATGGGTGTGTGATTTAGGTAGAGGGATACTTTGGCTGCTATTTTTAGCATGTCGAGTGACCAGGTAGAGACTCCTTCATTGGTTTGATTGCATGATGAGATTTTTTTTTACACATATATGTAATATGTATTTATATCATCAGCAGAAGTTAGAGAGTAAGTCAAAAGCTGAGAATTTCGTGTATTGGCACTTATCAAACATGAATTTGTCCATTGTCACTCTGTAACTTCAGATGATAACTTCTAAAATACAAAATTTTGTCAAAAACGTTAAGAGTCAACTCTATTCTATGTTACACATTCTACCAATATCGGAAGTTAGAAAGTGTTTAGTTAAAAATAATTATTTAAATAATCTGTACGTCTAATTGAATAGATCCGAAATGGATGAAAGGCAAGGTCGGCCTCGGCGGAATTAGAACTCAGAACGTAAAGACAGACAAAATACTGCTTCTAAAATACAAAATTTTGTCCAAAACATTAAGAGTAAACCCTGTTCTATGTGACATCTTCTACCAGTGTCGGAAGTTTGAAAGTGTTTAGTTTAAAAAATCAATTAAATAATCAGTACATCAAAGTCAACCTCAGCAAAATTTGAACTCAAAAAATGTAAAGACAGACGAAATACTGTTAAGCATTTCACCCGGCACACTAACATTTCTTATTTTTTTACTGCCCACAAGGGCCTAAACATAAAGGGGACAAACAAGGACAGACAAAGGGATTAAGTCGATTACATCGACTCCAGTACGTAACTGGTACTTATTTAATAGACTCCGAAAGGATGAAAGGCTAAGTCGACTTTGGTGGAATTAGAACATAGAACATTGCGGCAGACAAAATACCACTAAGCGTTTTGCCCGGCATGCTAACGTTTCTGCCAGCTCACCGCCTTAGAAAGTAAACATTCATTTTAGAAATATATTCTTTATTCTTATTGCTAAGCATTACTCCCTTACTTACTGACATGAAATTTAGTAACATTTTACCTCATAACTCTTTTTCTACTAATTTTTGTTCAATGTGACTAGCGATTCTGAATTCCTCATGCATTTTTCTATCATTTAAGCCTAAGAAAGGTATACTTTTAATTTAAAATTTTAAAATTTATGTTAATTGAAGATGAATATCTGCCTTACTGTCCCCCTTGAGGTCGCAGATATTTTGATGTAACTTTTTTTCTACCGAACCAAATCTCAAACTATTTATGCCAAAGTGTAGCCGAGGAGGTGTCCTCTTTAAAATTCTGAACAGTTTGCAATTTAGTTAAGAACTAAATTAGTGGTGAAGCTTGAAAGCTGCTGTGATTGACAAAATGATGGACTTCAGAATATATTCAACCACTACCGTGATTGAATGATATGTATATGTACATACTTACATCTACACACATATATATATGCATATGTGGGCACAGGATGCCATGAAACGTGTACAACAAAAAATATGAAGTACGGGTACTATATATATATATATATATGTGTGTGTGTATATATATATATATATATACACACACACACACACACACACACACACACGCACACACACAATAGGTGAGAGTTAGATATGCTCAGTATAGAAAGCATATCGTAGTACTCAAATGAATTTGAAGTTAAACTCTGAATTCTTCATCCAGGACTAGGTCAAGAGTGGCTATTAGAGAAAGCCAAGATGAGCTAATATGGAGGCAGTGATGTAGATAAGCACAATTAGGCTTGACCAAGATATATATATGTATATATATAGACACACATACATACACTCACACATATATACTTACAAAAAGTTACTTACATGGCCAGTCATAGAGTGACCCATAGTTTCACATCCATAAATTGCTTAGCCTTGTAGTCAGCTCACCAGATTCCAATGTCTGCAAACATATAACCTCTTTTCAAACTGGAGACAGAAAACCGTTATGGTCAGTTAATTTGTAAGCAAACAAATGTATTGTCTGATCCTTAAACAGGACAGGTTATCGCCTTTAGATCGGTTGGGCCAGCAAATTTTTATGGTCCTAATCAATGAACGAGTTTCTCCGCTATTAGGTTGGTTCCAGTCACGTGTGGCACCTTAAAAATGAAGGAATTCCATACAAAATTAAATGGAGGCTCATAGAACAACTAGTGTCCTGTATGATGATGCAAGCTTTGCATAGCAGAACGAACATGGATCCTTAAAGACTCGCTTGATCTGGATACCCTTTTAAATTCCTGAAATGCGATCTATAGCTCTTGTCCACATTTTAAACACTACCTACTGTAGGCGTAGGATTCCCAGTTCATTAATAGAGCTCTAAAAAATAATTGCAATCTGAAACCAACCTAAGGGTGGAGATCCCCCCATTTGTTGATTAGGACCATCAAAATTCACTGACTTATCAATCTAAGAACAATAACATGTCCCATTTAAGGCTCAGACAATAGGTTCCTGGACTAGTTATGTTTAATAAAAAATAATTTATTTACTTAACATCATCTCCTTCAAAATAGTCACTTTGCACAGCAATACACCAGTCCTCTTTTGGAATCTGGCCTGAAAGTTGTTTTCTGTGAGTAACGGACCTTCTGCAATTCATTCTGGATTTCGACAACTGTGTTAAAACAACAACCTTTGAGCTGCATTTTCATCTTGCGGAACAGATGGAAGTCCACAGGTGCTAAATCTGGTGAATAGGGCAGATATGGAAACAATACCATGTTGGTTTGCTGAGAAACTCACGAGTGAGGAAAGCTTGGTGAAGAATCCCATTCTTCACGCACCACAGATGTGGTTGCTTTCACCAAATGTCCTTCTTCAGATGCTTCAAAATGTCACAGCAGAACTCTTGATTGACAGTCTGGCCCTAGGGGCGGGGACGAATTCTTGATGCACAATACCACATTGCTGGAGTGATACTTGTGGCAGGTCTTCCAGATTGCTCATCATCATCCAGAGATGTTCTACTTTTGAAGCACCCATGCCACTCAAAACATTGCATATGACCCATTGCTTCATCTTTGCAAGCTTGCAGAAGGATGCTCAATGTCTCTGTAGCAGACTTCTCAAGTTTAATGCACAATTTTACATTGGCTCTTTGATCTTGTCCATGACAGAATTGCAGACTACAGCATACACATAATCACTTGCAAAGTAAACACAGCGATGTCACTCAGCACACTGCCTCCTGAAGATTACTGCTTGCTCACACTGCGCACGGAACTGTGTACTGCCATTTGTTGGTGCACTACAGTACTAATCTAGGAATTTTTTGATATCACCTAGTATATTATTTTGTCTACAAATTAACTGGGCTGGTGGAGTCTGATGAGTCATCTATAAGGGCTAAGCGCTTTATGGATGCAAAACCATTGGTCACTCTATGACCGGCCATGTATGTAACTTCCTGTAAATACATTACTGCTCTAATGTTTAGAGTGTTCTTCTTTTTCAGATATATGATCCACTGGCGCTATATATATATGTATGTGTGTGTGTGTGTGTATAGACACACACACGCACACACACACACATAGATACACATGTGTACATATATTCAGAAAGATAAACACATGTATTCATATATATATTTATTTATTCATTTATTTATTTACATAGAGCATAAAATATACAGAATACTAAGAAGACAATTCCTAATACCCAACAGCTATTTCAGGAAGCTCAGAGTTGCATAATAATCATAATATTCATACTCTGCAGGTGGAACATGCAAAAAGTCTTGGGTATGCAACCAGTTAACAGTAACATGGTGATATTTCAGTAAGTCCAGCTTCCCTCAAGAGAAAGTTGGCAAAAGCAGTTCATATAATAGTGCCAGAGATTTAAAGGCTGAAAGGAGAGAGGGGAGGAAGAATAAGAACAAAATACAGAAAGAGGAAGGAAAATATATGCAACATAAGAGAGAGAAACAGAGGTAGAGAAGAAGAAATGAAAAGCAGAGAGAGGGAGGGAGGATTTCTATGACACAGGGGAAAGAATGGAGGTAGAATAGATGAAACAGAAAAGGGCAGAAGGTAATTGTGTTTATATGCATTTCTACCTTTATATATAATTTATTTATAAAAACTAAAGAAATTTATCAATAGCTTCTATCTGTATAGATATAATGGAGAAAGCTACTTATTAATTAGGTATGTGACAATTACTAAAAGGAAGCAATATTGACCGTCTGGAAATATTTTTATAAATTCATGTTCTAAGAAATTTCCTATAATTTTGATTTCTGAAGTTTATTGAATTTTTCTAACTCCAAATTCTTGTAAATTTAAATATTCATTGCATTCACTGCATCCAATTCTTCACAAATTTAAATATTGATTGCATACACTGCGGAGTAGATTTTAATGTTTAATAATAAACACTATTACTTCATTGCAGGCAACATTTAACATTTTTATTTGCAACAATCTCTCATACTCACTCGCCTCTATTTTCATTAATGATAGCTTAATAATAACTTTGATACAAGACACAATTTCAAGAATATTATCAGTTTCCAGAGTTTGTTAAATGAATATTTTTGACAAAATGAAACTTTTTTAATATACCGGTATAATTTTTAAGTGATTTTGTGTTGAATGAATGCATGCTGTTACATAAAATAGCTGTATAACCTTGATACAAGGTACAATTTCAAGAATATTATCAGTTTCCGAAGTTTGTTAAATGAATATTTTTGATTAAATGAAAAATCTTTAATATACTGGTACATTATTTTTTTTTTTTAATGAAGAAGTGATTTTGTTGGTGTGGCTACTTTGGAATGCTATAAGCCTTACAATAATAACTATGTGATCACTGCTATTTCTAACACACTAAACAAGATAGTTTTTAATGAGCTTTCACTTATACGATTTTTTCATTTCATGTTTACACAAAATAGCTGTATAACTTTGATACCAGGCACAATTTCAAGAATACTATCAGTTTGTTAAATGAATATTTAACAGTTTGTTAATGAATATTTTTAATAAAATGAAAATTCTTTAATATACCAGTATAATTTTTTTTTCTTTTAACCACACATTCTCAAACTGAAGAAAAAAATGATGCATAAAGCTTCTGAGAAATTTAGATGCTACTAATGGACATTGCAATGGCACATGCTACATCATTGTCAGTTTTATATAATCATGTTACTGAGGCTGAAGTTGCTTCTGGTCCTTATGCAGGATCAACTCTGCTAATCCCCCAAATACCATATGTATCTCAAGAAATGGAATTTCCATTCATATTTACACGCAAACTATTTTTTGTCAAACCAGCTTTTGCCTTGATGTACAAGACACAGGGACAGACTTTTGAACAAATTGGAATATATCTTCCAACACAATTCTTCTCACATGGTCAACTGTATGTTGCATTATCTAGTGTTTGAAAGAAGGCTAATGTAAAAATATTGGCTGAGAGAAATGGAAACAGTATGATTACTGGCAATTGGTTCTACAAGGTGATACTACTTTAAAGCAAAATATGTTTTTTAGCATGTTTATATGTAAAGTACGATATATTTGTGTGGAATTAAATTGTTTTGGCATATTTCAACACATGCCGAATGAATGATATCATTATATTAGATCATTTTAAATTTGGGTATATTTGAAAAAAATAAGGAAACGTCATTCCCATGTGTTCTCACAGCACTAGACTTTTGTGTGTGTGTATCCCTCCATCCATCCATCCATCCATCTATTTATCTATCTATCTATCTATCTATCTATCTACGCACACCTATGTAAGTTCTACCAATTATTAATGATAAGTATATATAACAGATTGACTCTTTAAAAAAGAGAGATTATGACTGATAGAATAATGAAAGCAGTATTTACTAAGCAAGTAAACACTATTATATAAAGATATAATTAGACATAAAATGTGGAAATATTATCGAGTGGCTAGTAGAAAACTGCCTGGAAGGTGGTCTTTTTGTTAGTCTATATAATTGAGAGCTATTGATTAGATATCAAGCAAATCATTCAGGGAGTTAACGCTTAATAATTTTATCTAGAGAACAAGGCTGGACACAGTCCATGAAAAGCATGGGCTGGGGAAAATTCCAATGTAGAAATGTCCTAAGAAGAAAGGTATGTGTGTTATCATTAGAGTTTGGGATAAATACAATGTGGATAACAAAAGTAAAGAGAAATTGAATAGAGATGATTCAAGAAAGCTCATTTCGACAAACAGCAGTTCCTGTAGTAGGCATTATTTCTACAGTCAAGACAGCTCTCAACTGGATATTATTGAGTATCTACTAAATTAAAGTCCATCTGACTATCAACAAGAAATTATTGATTTAACAGTATGGCTTTTACGGAATTATAAATCATTTATACCTCAGAGATTCTACCCACTTTCCTCTACTTTTAATATTGGTAAAATTGTTTAAATTACGTTCCTTTACATTCTCAGTTTTGAATCATGCAGAAAACAACTTCCACTTAGTGTCTCTTAATATCTACACTAAAGTTTTATTCAAATACTCTATTATTCTACTTGCTCACTCACTCAGTCTACTCCTATTTCATTCACTTAATCCACCACTCACTCATTATACCATTTATTTCAATCCTACCTTTCACCTCTTTCTGTCTACAGTTATGTCATCAATGATTTGTACAACAGTTCCTCTTGTGCTAAACTTCCTGTGAAATGGGCATCACCAGAAGTTTTTCAGTTCTATAGATTCAGCAGTAAATCTGATGTTTGGGCTTTTGGTGAGTAAAATTTTCCTGTTTTCCTTCCTAAATGTTTTTTCTACTTTAATGTATTTTAAAAATATTTTGTATTTCTGTTGCTACTTTAGCAGAGGACTTTCTGTTTACTGTACATTATTATGAGTGTAAGTAAGGATGCCAATGCCTCTGTCTTACCCTCTTACCAATACTCCACTCTCTTTCTCATACTTAATATCCTCTTGCTCATCTTGAGACATATGCTTAAAGGAGCTTCTCAGATGCACATGAGACCCATACATTAATCATAAAATAGCAAAGATCTTTTTGCTCTGTTGTTTTCTACTACATCATGTAGTATGCTCATGTTCATAACTTCCTTTCACCTTTTCCATTTCAAATTGTTACATAGTCCCCAGTGAACCATTCAGGTGACATTGTCATGCCTTCTTTCGAGTTCTCTCTAAGCCAATTTGCTGCATTCACTTAATATATGCCACACTGTTTCTTCAATTTCACCACACATTTTGCATTTGTCAGTGTTTGTGGAATGACCAATTCTGTGTTTGATGTAATTTGATCTCAATGCTTGTTCCTGTGCTAGGCATATCAAAGCCTCTGAATCTGTGTTTCTTGGTATCTCTCTCTCAAGAACTGACCATGCATCTTCTTACCCTTCCAGTTGTTTCCCTCCTTTGTTTCTGTTTTTAATTTGTATTACATCTTATACTGACTGCTTTTTGTATATAGCAAACCTGCCTTCCATACTTGCTCAAGTAGTGCTCCCTTTCATCTCTCACTCTCCTTTTGCCTATCATAAACTTACCTGCCCACTCACTCTATCCAATTCTTGGTTCCACTTCCCTTATATACACCTCCATGTAACTTGAGTGCACCCTTCTGTCACATCTCTCTCTCTCTCTCTCTCTCTCTCTCTCTCTCTCTCTCTCTCTCTCCCTCCCTCTCACCCCTTCTCTCTCTGAGGTAGCCATGTATCACCTTTCCTTCCCCTCTATTCATACTCTAATGTCTCTTCACCTGGCCACTTCCTTCAATACTACTCAGCCATCAGCTGAGGTGGGTTATTGTCTTGTAAGTTATTTGATGACCTCATTGCCACTATTGCCATATAAAAAGCACCTGGTACACTTTATAAAGTGGTTGGTGTTAGGAAGGGCATCCAACCATAGATATCATACCAAAGCAGACAGTAAAGATTGGTAGTCTTCTGACTTGCCAGCTGGTGTCAAACCATCCAACTCATATCAGCATTGAAAATGGACATTAAATCAGGATGATGATGATGAATACAATCCTTACAACTTAGCTATCCCGGCCCTCCTTTCTTTCAACATCACTTTTTGAGTGAAATGTAGTGTATTGTCAGCAGTTCCTCTCTTCACTGACATATTCCCCCTGCTCAGTATCTCCAAGAGAGCAATTGCCCATGTATTTATTACATAGAACTTATCCCTCCCATTCAGTTTAGTCTTCAAAATCAATCTCTGCCTTCTGTAATGCTCTTGAGAGAATATCTTCTTCATTTGGTTTTTCATCAGTTCATCTACTTCCAATATGCCCAGATATGTATATCCTTCATTTCAATTCTCTTCATTAACTCTCCCATTGACAATATCATGCTATCCACTTGTTGGATTTTACCTATTTTTAAAATCAACACACAACATTTTTTTCAGCCTAAATTCCTTTCTAGTGCTCATGCAAAAGCAATGAATCAGTGAATTCAGCTATTATTCATCTTTCCCATAAATCTTTAAGTCATCTATAAAAAATAGACAGTTGATCATATCTTTCCTTTATTTGAATTCATACCTAGCTTTTCTACTTTTCAAAATCGAAGTCAGTACTAAAAGCAATAGTGACAAGCTATCTCCTTGAAAGATTCAAGTTTTGATGTTGTTTAAGCCTAAGCTTTGCCTCTCTGATGTGAGTTCAGTGGTCTATCAATTCATTCTTTAGCTCAACAGATTCACAATATTTTGTGCAATTCCAAATATTTTCCAGCAATACATAATCCACAAATGAGGAGCTATATCATATTGTAGTGGCGCGAAATTATAGCCACCATTGAGGAAGTACTATTCTGCGCATGCGCAGGGGATTTCACCACCGGAAGCCCCTCGAGTTGCACATGCGTAGTAAAACTCGTACTTAAGCAGTTACTTTCATTATCTCGGTGAGTTAAGCTCAGACCTTCTACATGACAACACCTCGCTCCTCCACGAAGCACTTTTACACTGTTCTCTGGCAGGTATCAAGGAAACCCTTAACCTTCCACTACCAACTACAATATAATCAGCGGCTGCTAAGCTGAATGACAGGAATTTGTATAACCAAGTATCATCATAAATAAAACCTTTTTATTATATTGTAAATTGTTCTAATGTCTCTTCATTAAAAATGCTGTTGAAAGGTGATAGAGAGAGACTAAAGTCTCTGTGACAACTATCATACCTATTTACACTGGTGACCCCCGACGTGATACGAACACGCAGCCTTATTTACAATATGCTTTCCAGTGGTCTATCCATGCATCCCTAAGTTTGTTTTGTGCTTTTTGCAGTCTTTCAGCACTGTCTTATCTATCAATCATTGATCTTTGGTTCCTCTACATCCATGTTTGCACCATTTTTATTCTTCCGGGAAGATGTACATTTCATTTGTCAGTATTCCATTTAACAGCTGTCATGCATGGGAAATGAAAAGAGGTTCACCTACCTTCCTCTCTTGTCTTCACCTTCCGGTCAGTCCCTTGACCATTGACGTCATGACCCTCATCTTCTGGCTCATCCCCACACACCCCGCTGATCTCAAAGATCACCTCCTCACTTCACTCTATGTCAAAATCTTCCACCCATCTGGGTGGGCACCTTGCACGTTGTGATCTTAAGCTGGGAACCTCATTCTCTTCCTCCTTTCCACACTCATCATCCAACGAAGCGACAATCCTACAAAGATTTAAGACATGACATGGCATTCCATCCACAGAAATGGGTTTTTTTTTAGAATTGAAAGTCATCACTATAACTCTGTTCGACTGAGTTGTGCAGCATGCCTTTGTTGGCTTGATCCAGACTTCATTTCCCACCTCTACGAAGACGGGCTCTCTCTCTTCTACAGAACATCTCAATGGTTTACTTGGATGCCTAGTGCCTTATGCATCCCTGTAAGCAGTACTGTAATTTGGTATTTAGTTTATTCCTGATGTTTTCCATTTGTTTGTTTTTTTTACTGAAAGCCTTGCTTCAGTTCTGGTATCCAATCCTGCTGTTCATCTTACTTCAGTCTTTTATGTTCTTTATTGATCCAGAATGCTGCCACATTATATTCCTTTGGTTTGCTCCATATGTTCTTCCAGAATTTCTCAACTTTCTCTATGTATGATGATTTCTTTACTTCTATTTATCATTTCTCTAATTCTCTGTTGAATGCTTTTTCCTCCATCTGGAAAATTTTGTTTTGTCTGTAAAACGTATTTCTCTTATTAAACTTATTGCACTTTCACCTGAATATGCTACTTCAGAGTTTCCATGATTGTTGGAAGAGTGTCTTGGCTACTTATTATATATTTCCTTTCCCATTCCTTGCCTTTTTTGTCTTAACATTCACACTTCTTTATATTCTTTGACATTCTATTTCCTTATGTATCTTAACTTTCTACTTAAGTAAATGACATGTTTTCTTTATTGGTCTTCAATTTAATATTCTTTTGGGTGCTAAGAGCTTTTGCTGTTGAGTACACAAGGTTATTTATAGTTATAAAGACCCTTATCATTTTCCATTAGTAGTTCTTTCATTGCTGGATTATATACACTTCTATTTTGTGAGAAGGTTTTCTCACTATTTCAGAATTTTGGAAGTGGATCTCTATTTTTTATTTCTGTATGTAAGTTCTTATTTCTCTAACAGCACCCTTTTTAGCTTCTTTCTTCTCTTGTTCAAGGAATGGTAAATCATCTTTTCATTTTCATCAACATTTAGAGCTTCAGTTTTGTTCAAGTTGATCATTGTTGCAGATCTCATTTATTTGTTGTGCAATTTAGTTTTAGCTCATATTATGGATGGTAATAACAGGTGTCCTAGCATTTGTGTCTTGTTTAGGGACCTGACTGGCTTTTGTTTTTAATTGTTCCAGTTCTGCTTGTGCAAGTCTGTGGTTTCTCATCATGTCCTTTTTAGTGTTACTTAGTTTACTAGTATTCATATTTGGCCTTTGGTTTTCCCCATAATTTTCCCCTATATATGTTTGCTCAGTAATGTTGTTCTGAGGTCTTTTCAGAGCTGTCATTATTTCTTTGGTCCATTTTAGTTTCACACTTTGAGTTCTGGTGTTATTTGGTGGTGGATTTCCAGCAGTTCAGGGGTGGGGTTCTCTCAGTTCTATTACCATCTACAGCAGCATTATGAGAATTTGTTCCAGGTACCAGTTTTTAAATCCCAGCCTGGTTCCTCACTGGAGGATGTGACCCTTGGTAATCCATGTGATGTATGTTGGAGGTGATTAGGGTATTACACATTAAGATTTGAGTTTCCATTTTATTCTTACTGTCAGGTAATAGTTATCTACCAACTATTAGGTTTACCTAAAGAAGCTCAGACTTATATTATTAAATGATAATATTTTGTAGCTAGGAAGAATTTTGTTATTAAATGATAATTTTTCATAGTTACAAAGAATTATTTTGTTGTTAAATGATATTTCATACTTTGAAAGAATTATTTTAGTTGTTAATTGATATTTCACAATTAGAAAGAAATATTTTTGTTGTTGAATTTCTTACTTTTAAAGAATTATTTTTATTTTTAAATGGTTATATTTTATAGTTAGAAATATGTCTAGGATGTTACCTGATAGTGTGTATCTCAGAGATGAAGGAATTTATCAGGTCAAGATGCTAATTCTCTGTTTTGAGGCATCACAGCACCAGTAATACAGACATGTGATTAGAATGTTGCAGGAAAGAATCACATAATGGATTCTTCAAGCTGAGATAACCTACAGGAGACCTATGAGGAGACCAAAAATGAAATGGTCGGATATCCATAGTCTCAGTTGGTCATACTTGGGGACCCAGCTGGAAAGTCTGTGAAGGGTTGCTTCTGACAGGACCCTGTGGAGGTGGTGTCTGAGGCTTTACTCCTGTGACCTACCCGGTAATAGTAAATAGAGAAGGTGAATGGAAATGATAGTATTTCATAGTTATAAAGAAATATTTTCATTTTTAAATGAGTCTGTTTCATAGCCCAAATGAATTATTTTCGTAACTCTCTCCAGTGGGGAGGTGAATATAACATGCACTTGTTGATGAGATACAGGAGAAAGAGAGAGAAAAAAATTTAAGATAGCTGAGAACTTGTGTTGTAGATTATGAGTTTGAATTGTGTGAGATTTATAAGTCAATGGGACAACATGAAGAGGAAAAATGTAGTTCTGATGAGAAAAATGTATAGTGTCTAACTTGAGAGACAGAATTTATTACAGCTTTGGGCAGCATAGTTTCTGGACATCTTGCTATGGAGGCTAGACAGTGTGGTTTATGTACATGTTAGTGTCAGTTATGAATATATTTGTGTGGGTAGACAAATTAGTGTAGGATGTGGTTTATAGGGATATTAGTGTGGCCTATGGGCAGTACAATTGGATATGGGTAAAAAACAACAATATAGACTGTGATATCAATACAGTAAAGTTTGTATTTCTATTCACTTTGAAGCTTCTGTTTTGTGCATCAAAATTAATGTTGAGTTCTATACAGTAAGTTTATTATGGAATGGATGCAGATGGTAAAATTAGATGTGTGTGTGTGTGTGAACTTTTGTGTGCAAGAAAGTAGCCAAAATGATTTGTATAATCTACCCTTCCATGTGTTTTCTTATTTTATACATTTCTTTTTAATTGTTTCAGTCATTGGACTGTGGCTATACTGGAGCACCTTATTAAAAAAATAAATGCTGGAGTCAAACAAATTGACCTCCGTACATATTTTTTTAAAGCCTGGTACTTATTCTCTGTCTCTTTTGCCAAATTGCTAGTTACTGAGACAGAAACATACCATTAGTTGTCAAGTGGTGGTGGGAAACAAACACAAACACACATGCACACATGCTTTTTTTTATTTTCCATCTACCAAATTACTCACAAGACTTTGATCAGTCCAATACTATAGAAGACACCTGCCCAATGTGCTGCACAATGGAACTGAACCCAGAACCATGTGGTTGAGAAGCAAACTTCTTACCACACAGCCGTGTCTGTGCCTATATTTTATTCATATTTTTATTACAGGAGTTCTAATGTGGGAAATCTTTACCTGTGGTGATGAACCATATGCTGATAAATCCAACACTGAGGTCCTTGAGTTGGTTTGTAGTAGCAATGCCCGGCTGGAGAAGCCTATTACGTGTCCAAAGGATATATACCAAGAAATGAGAATGTGCTGGAAGAAAGTGAGTATTATATTTCTGTTTTAGGATCAGATAATGGAAATCTTCCTTACACCATCTCTTTCCCTCTATCTCTCTCTCTCTCTCTTTCCTACTCTCTCCTTCTTTCCATAAACAGCTTTATATACCAATATTCAGTCGAATCGTCCAACCCATGCTAGCATGGAAAGCAGACGTTAAACGATGACGACAATTACCTCTTAGAGACTAGGTTTCCCATTTCACAATCACACCCATCCATGATCAGTTGCCAACAACCTTCTAAGCTTCAACCCACATTACACTACTATACATTCATGCAACGATGCAGCTGCTGCCATTGCTACATGTGCAAGCAGGTTAGACTACATCATCACCCCCACCCCTACCCATCCCTCAAAAAAATTCATCCAACTGCTTAACAAAGTTTCAGTCATCAGCAAACTGTTTTTTCTTCATCTCTTCTACAGTTACTAAAACAGCATCTACAGAGATTCATTCACCAACGGCTGTTGCTAGTAGTAGATTGCTGAATAAACTATTAGAGAGCAGTTGGTGACAGAGTGTTGTATAAATTATGAGAGGCAGTTGGTGGTAAATCTGGTAGAGTACTGGGTAAAATTGTCTGTAGTATTTAGAGGAATCTCTCTTTATACTTTGAATCATACTGGGGATCAGCTTTATCTTCCATATTTTCCAAGTTCCAGTCCCTAAAAAGGTATGGCTTTGTGTCTACCTTATAAATTGTTGTTGTTATTGCTGTTGATGTTGTTGTGATTAAGTACCAGAAAAATGGCTGATTGTCAAATCGCTTTGAGATATTTAGTTATATTTCCTTACATTCTGTGTTCAAATTTCATTATGGCTAACTTTGACTTTCAACCTTTTGGTTTGGCCACATTGGAAATCTTTATGATCATTGTTGAAGTGGAGCATTAGGCCTCTGAAATGTTGCCTGGCAGTCACTGCTCACTAAGACTGAATAATGGGATTATGGGGTTAGTAAAAGTCAACACTTGCATTTTATATAGTGCTAATAAGCAGCAATGGTCTAGAAACAATTGTGTGTGTCAACAAGGACAGTTGTAGCAGGAAAGGGTAGCTATGGCAAAGGAAGTTATAGGGGATGTTGTTAAAAGGCTTAAGGATTGAGCTTTCTTTCTTTGACTATGCCCTTATCAATTCTTTAAGTACCACTTGAAGAGCATGGTGGAATGGCAGATGGTACACTTGTGTTTTTTTATGAAAGGTGAGTGAGAGCATCAAGATTGATGAAGCTAAATTGATCCACACTGATTGTGGCTGTAAACAAGAAGTGAGAAGTGACACTAAGGAATCAATAAAATAGACTCTTCCCTCTCCTAAATTCCAAGTCTTGGGACTATATTTGAAGCAATCATTAGAATGTCAGAACAAATATCTTGTGTTATTTGTTCCAGCTCTTTACACTCACAGTTCAAATTCGACTAGGGTCAACTTTGACATTCATCCGTTTGTGGTCAGTAATGAAAGTGGCAGTCAAGGACTGGGGTCAGTATTATCAACTAGCTCCCTCTCCTTGTACCTATGCTAAAAACATTATTTAGAAGGTAGTAATATATATGGTAGAGTGTTTAAATTGCAGCATTTAGTTTGTTGTCTAGAATTGATGTTCTACTACTACTACTAGTAGTAGTAGTAGTAGTAGTATAGCTGTAGTAATAATAATGTAGTATCATAGTAACAAAGAAATAACATAATAGTAATACTAATAATAATATTGCTGGACTTGAATGCTTCAGCCACAACATTCCTACAAATATGTGTGACCTTGTACCACAGTTAGAGGACATTGCTGCTAGAGCAGTGGTGGAATGTGAAGTGTAGACACAATAGACATTGAAAGAACATTTAACAGAGTTAAATGTTCTTTCAATGTCTACTAAGTTCAAATTTTGTCAGAATTGATTTTAGTTTTTAATCAAATTTACAATCTCTTAATGCCTGACCTTTGAAATCAAATTACATTCTCCATAGATTCAGATTCAAGAAATTTGAACCTGAAATCGAAATCGAACCGAATCCGACGACTGGCATCCATGCCAACCTCTCCTTCATTGGACACTAAACTCTGCTTGCGAAGACTTGTTGAGGCAAGTGAAATCGAAATTGAACCATACTCGATGACTGGTCACCGCACCAGTGGAGCACTAACAGCACTGTCAAGCATGTTCATTGCCAGAGCAGCTGTCTGGCTTTCGTGCTAGTGGCCCGTAAATAGCACCATTAGAGCGTTATCGTTACCGGCGTTGCCTTCTAACACTCGTGCTGGCAGCACGTTAGAAAATCATTCGAGCGAGATCATTGCCAGTGCCCCTGGACTGGCTCTTGTGCAGGTGGCACATAAAATACACCATTTTGAGTGTGGCCGTTACCAGTACCGCCTGACTGGCCTTCGTGCGGGTGACACGTAAAAGCACCCACTACACTCTCTGAGTGGTTGGCGTTAGGAAGGGCATCCAGCTGTAGAAACTCTGCCAAATCAGATTGGAGCCTGGTGTAGCCATCTGGTTTCACCAGTCCGCAGTCAAATCGTCCAACCCATGCTAGCATGGAAAGCGGACGTTAAATGATGATGATGATGATGATGATGATAATGCCTGACCTTGTGTCAGCCAAAGTTAGCTATCAATTATTAGTGTGGCAGAAAATGTGGATCATACCAGACTAAAAATTCTGTACAGTATTTACTTTCCTCTTAATATTTCAAATTCAAATCTTGTTGAGTCAATGTAACATTTTCATTCTGTCACAGTTGATGAAATAATTAATGGCCATGTCTGGAATTGTTTCTTCAGATTACAGCCCTTCTCTGCAAATGTGGCCCTATGCTTAGTCTTTTGCTGGTTTCAATCTTTGGACTGCAGGCATGTTGAGACACCAACATTTTCCAGGATTTTAGTGAAACTAATACTTAATTTTTTAGATATCTGTTTATTGATTGATTAGGTCCACCTTGAGGTTAAGAGATGTAACTCACTACCAAAATACCACAAGGTAGTTTTTGTTTGATTCAGTAATTGATGTCTTGTCAATACACATATCATCATCATAGATTTATAATGTTCACTTTTCTGTGGGTTGGAGAGAGTTGATTGAGGCAGCCAGATGCTCTCCTTGTTGCCAACCTTTACTTGTTCTCAAGCATGGTAATATTTCTCCATGGCCACACACGTTTTTGGAAAATATTTGAGATGAGTGACATTCCTTTTCAACAAATATGTTGTCAAGATAAGACACAAACATTTACACTCACTTGTATACGTATATACATACATATTCATATAAAATGGGCTTCTTTTAGTTTCCATCTACCAAATCCACTCACAAGATTTTGGTCAGCTGAGGGCTATAGTAGATGACACTTGCTGAAGGTACTATGCAGTAGGACTGGATCCAAATCCATGTATTTAGGAAGCAAAATTCTTAACCATGTAGCCATGCCTGTGCCCATTAGATGTATCATATCTACTTTTATACATGTAATGGATTTCCATACAGTTTCCACCTGCCAAGCTTCACTCATGAGGTATGGTCAACTTAGGCCATTGTAGAAGACACTCAACCAAGATGTTATATAGTGTAATCAAACCCAGAACTAAGTAGTTGCAAAACTAACTTCTTAAACCACATAGCCACATCTAAAAAATATTTTTATCATTATCATCATCATCATCAAACGTCCATTGTCCATGCTGACATGGGTTGGACAGTTTGACCAGGGATAGTAAGCTGAAGGGCTGCACCAGACTCCAGTCTGATTTGGCATGGTTTCTACAACTGGATACCTTTCCTAACACCAACCACTCTGAGAGTGTAATGGGTACTTTTACATGTCACGGCATGGGTGCTAGTTGCATGACACCAATATCTGCCATGACTATGATTTCACTTGGCTTGATAGGTCTTCTCAAGCACAGCATATCGCCAAGGATCTTGGTCATTTGTCATTGCCTCCGTGAGGCCCAGCATTCGAATATCATGCTCCACCACCTTGTCCCATGTCTTCCTGGGTCTACCTCTACCACAGGTTCCCTCACAGTTAAAGATCGGCACTCCTTTACACATCTGTCCTTGTTCACATGTATCACATGACCATATTAGCACTCAACATCTGATGCCACTTGTGCCCAACTTTTCTCTCAAGACAGCCACACTCTGTCATACATGCACACTGACGTTGCACATCCAGCAAAACATACTAGCTTCATTTCTTTCATGTCTACGGATGTCCTTAGCAATCACAGCCCATGTTTCACTGTTGTGTTGCATAGCTGTTTGCACACAAGCATCATACAGTTTGCTTTCACTCTGATGGAGAGGCCCTTTGTTGCCAACAGAGGTAGAAGCTCTCTGAACTTTGCCCAGCCTATTCTTATTCTCGCAGCTATGCTCTCAGAGCATCCACCTCCACTACTGACTTGGTCACCTAAATAACAAGCTGTCAACTAACTAGCTTACCCCACTGGCAATCAATGGAGTCTATTTTCTGTACAATTTTAGTGTTTTTGGTACCTCTGCATCTTCCTTCCCCAGTTAATCTTCCTTTGATATTGCTGCACCTCTTATGTGACCATCGCTTGCACCAGATACATCTTATGGAGGTTCTACCTATGTCTTTCCTACAGATTGAGCAGGGCCATCTACCTAAAGGGATTTGTGATTTGTCTGCTTTCCTACTTACTAAGACTTTGATTTTTGCTAGGTTAACTCTAAGGCCCTTTGATTCTAGACCCTGCTTCCACACCTGAAATTTCTTCTCTAGTTCTGGTAGTGATTCAGATATAAGAACACTGGTAGTGATTCAGATATAAGAACACTGGTAGTGACTCTCTTCATAATGCTATATTGTCCATTGCAAAATCCTACAGTAAATGTTTTACTCATTCTATTCTTGCAGAACCCAGATGAACGATATTCATTTTCTACTCTACGAGAAAACTTAAGTAATTTATTGGAACTATTCATCACCCAAAATTAAATGAATTTTTTAAAAAATGTGGCTGCCACCAGAAATATGAATTATAAAACATACTTCTCTTCTTCACAAACAACACAAAATATCTCTTGCCGGTGATGTTGGTTTTGTTTTCTACTGTTTTTGCCTGTTTTTTTCTTTCTTTCATTTTCTCTTCATTTCTGTCAAATTGTGACAATATTGTGGCAGAAATCATAATACAAAACTTTTAATGCAATGCACATTTTGAAAGAAAAATTAAAAAACAGTAAAAGCAACATTTAAACAAACAAAAATTTTAAAAATATAAATTTTTTGACTGGGGTAAAAATATATTATTGTAAAATTTTTTGTTTTCTTTACTGCTTAATAGACAAAAGAGTGAATAAGATGAAAGGAAATGACACTGAAATGATGGAAAGAAAGTTTAAAATGATCAAAATACAACTATCTATCTATATATATATATAGGCATAGGAGTCGTTGTGTGGTAAGTAGCTTGCTAACCAACCACATGGTTCTGGGTTCAGTCCCACTGTGTGGCACCTTGGGCAAGTGTCTTCTATTATAGCCTCGGGCCAACCAAAGCCTTGTGGGTGGATTTGATAGACGGAAACTGAAAGAAGCCCATCGTATATATATATATATATATATATATATATATATATATATATATCTTTGTGTCTGTGTTTGTCCCCCTACCATCGCTTGACAACTGATGTTAGTGTGTTTACGTCCCCATAACTTAGCGGTTCAGCAAAAGAAACCAATAGAATAAGTACTAGGTTTACAAAGAATAAGTCCTAGGGTCGATTTGTTCAACTAAAGGCAGTGCCCCATCATGGTCACAGTCAAATGACTGAAACAAATAAAAGAATACAGGAATATATATATAGATAGATAGATATATGTATGTATGCATATATATACATTGATACTTTGATAGGTTTCGGCCAGTATTGGCCCAGACCATGGCTAACTTAATAGCACCACCTGGTATAGATATATGTATATCCACAAACACACATCCACACGTCAAAGTCACTAACCCCTAATCCACACCTTTGTTTTAGGTTCTGCAGTACTTTATTATCTCTCCTTCTTCCTAGATCTTCTGCCAAACTATTTTTTCCCAACCAGTCGCCATGATTGATCGCTAAATCCACAAGTTTTTTTTTTTTTATTCTCTCTTTGTTTATTTCTTCATATTCCAAGACAACATTGGTATTATTCCAAATCGAATAAAATGGTGTAAATCTCATCAGGGAAAGAAAGAAACCAAACCCATCAATAAGACATTTTAACAGAATGTAATGAATGTGTATAATGATGAACAGAACACTTTTAAGTTCTTTTTAAAAAATACATTAGTAGATATAACGTCAAAGGTAGCCTATAGAAAGAGAAGGGGTAAAAGAAAGGAATAAGCAGAAAACTAATAAAGGAGAAATATAGAGTGATATGTGAATTAAAATAAAAGCTTAAAGACTTGTAAATAGATATATCTAATGGAAGTGAAGTGTAAGAAGAAAATCAATGTTCAAATTATATAGAATGGTAGAAATCACTTATATGATAAGCATGTTCTTTAAACGTGTTTACAAGGGGATTCTTAGAAAATAGAATATAAAAGAACTCACTATTACAGATTTGGCAGAATTCTTTGCCTTTATCGTATGGGAATGCAATGTAGAGAATCAACCAATCTAAATTAAATTGTTTACTATGATCTTTTAGATACCAAATTAATTTACTAAGCCTTGTACTGTTGCATTTATTACTATCCCTAAATGTAAAGTAATGATTAGAAATTCTTTTAGATAACTGAAGAAGAACTACCTATATAAAAAAAGACATTGGTACCGGAAGTAATTTTACACTGGTATATAGAGTTTTTAGTCTTAGAATTACTAGACATAAACTTAATTCTGTTGGAATGGACTGCAGAGACAATAACCTTGTTGTTAATATTACTAGGGGAATGGTTAGTATTAGCTAAATTAATGTTAATATTTTCAGTATACTATCCATGCTATGAATTTCCTTGGTGATATTTTGAAGATACCTCAGATGTTTATTCCTTAGGGGATGAATGGTGAAATTTTACATTCCTCACGATAGACCAGACATCATCTTCAAACTGCTTCAATCTTGGGTTAGGTGGAGGATTGTTTTTATATTTAAATAATTTTTTAAAATTCAGAAGTTAGATCATTAGTGGGCTGTTGAATGCCCTTATTGTCGAAGAAAAAAGTGAGCCATCTTATACAGTTAATATAGGAATTTGTCATACTATTCTTTTTGGAATAATACCAAATGTTGTCTTCAAAACATATGTCGAAAGTAAAAGAATTTGAATAACACCTGCGTTTAACTCCATTTATTTATTTATATATATGATACAAAATATTTCACATCAACCCGCAGTTTCTACCTTTACAAACAGGTTGTTACTTCCTTTTTACTTGTGTGATTTGTTGCTGCCCTGGTAACTGTTTATCTATTTTTTCCGTGTTAATGGTAAACAAGGTGCGGGAGTGGCTGCGTGGTAAGTAGCTTGCTTACCAACCACATGGTTCCGGGTTCCGTCCCACTGCGTGGCACCTTGGGCAAGTGTCTTTTACTATAGCCTCAAGCCAACCAAAGCCTTGTGAGTGGATTTGGTAGACGGAAACTGAAAGAAACCCATCGTATATATCTATATATATATGTATGTGTTTGTGTGTCTGTGTTCCCCCCACCACCACAAACATTGCTTGACAACCGATGCTGGTGTGTTTATGTCCCTATGACTTAGCGGTTTGGCAAAAGAGACTGATAGAATAAGTACTAGGCTTACAAAGAATAAGTCCTGGGGTTGATTTGCTTGACTAATGGCGGTGCTCCAGCATGGCCGTAGTCAAATGACTGAAACAAGTAAAAGGGTAAGGGAAAAATACATATCCATTTATATATACTTCTACCAGGTTTCCATATAACTTTCTTTAAAAAATAGTTACCACATATGGAGCTATTTAATATAAACGCATCTCTTAAGGATATACGCATTCCCCCAAAGAATGCTTTCCTTAAGCAACTCAGTAGTAAATCTAACATAGTTCACTCCATAATGAGACTTATTGATAAGCACTTGAACTTAAATAACAAATACTCAGGAATCTTTAAGAATAAAATTAGAGTAGGCCATAGCCTAACTAATAACCTAGCTACCGTTATAGCCTCAATCAACAACAATAAGCTAGACACCTTCTACAAGACTAGGAAAAATACCAACATAAACCACAACTGCCAACAGGCAAATGGAAAAAATCTTGTCCCTAATAACTCGTCCTCAAACAACACGGACTATGACCTGATAAATAAAAGCCCCATTCAACATAACACAAGCACAGATAAACTGAATAATTTATGTGGTTGCAGGGACAGAAATAATCATACAAAATCTTATATAGGAGCCACAAATAATGAAATGATACTTAGATACAATACCCACCAATCTACCTTTAGAAATAGAAATAAAGCAAACTCTACAGGACTTAGTAGCTACATCTGGGAATTAAAAGACAAAAATTCAACTATAGTTTAGAATGGCATATCCTAGCAAAAACTTTGTCTTATGCCATTAACAATAACTGCTGTGAGTTTTGTATAACACAAAAACTACTAATTTTAATGACCAAATCACCTCTACTCAAAAAAGGTATGAAAATAACATTTTTATTCACATAAAGGCCAATTTGTATTCTTTAATTTTCGTTAAACCTGCTCATTTCTGTATACACCACTATCTCCTAGCTTAAATGTTATTAGCAGACCTACTTATCAGTGTATTACCTCTCCTTAACCTTCCCGAACCTAACTAGCTTACGCATATCCAACCCACATTATAAATAAATAAAAATAGTTATATCCTATGCTAGCCTACCCCAACCCACATTATCAATAAATAATTAATATACTTAATCTACTTTCTACGCTAGCCTACCTTTTTCCTATAATTCTTTTCAGTCGAGAACTACCAACTCTTTTTACACACTAAATTACCCCTCTTCTATCTTTTTCTTTTCATTTCACTCGTCAAACCTAAATATTATTCCAATACTTTCCTTTTACACATTAAATCGTACTCCTGCTAGATATAAAATTTACCCTTATTTAAGGCTTCCTCTGTAAATATACGAACTGTCTGTCCACAACCTATAAGTTAGGGACACATAGCTCCTATTAACCACACTGGATATCCTTAATTAGGGATAACTAACTACGAGACTTCAGAGTCAACCAACCTCTATTCTTCAACTACCTCACAATGGATTTAGTGAACTTTGAACATTTCCTTTTCCAATTTTAGCACCAAAGATATTTGGTGTTTTTCCTCCATTTTCTGATCGTCTATATATATGTATACAGATATGTATGTATATATATATGTATACAGATATGTATGTATATATATATGTATGTGTATATATATATATATATATATATATATATATTGGAAGGTTTGGAGGTGATGTACAGGAATTATATATTAGAAAAAATAAGGTACTCAGATATCTGGATGGTTGTACATTTATAGATTTTTATTAATATGTCACATGTTTTATAAATATTAGCGCTTGCACCTATTCTTGTAGGGTTTTCAAATATGATTTCACTTTCAGAGGGTGTCTCTTTTTATAGTATTATTGAATATGTAGGGGTGGAGAGAGATATATAGGATAGTAAAAGAGGGTGAGGAATGGAGGGAAAAGTGAGAGAGAGTGTGTGTGAGTGTTTTTGTGTGTGTGCGTGCTTGTGTGTGTGTGTGCCTGTATATCTGAAAGGAGTGTCAATGGGAAAGAGAAGGAAAGGTGAGAGAAGAAAGAAGAAAATTGTGTTTACAGCAGGTCAGTTCTTTCAATGACATGTTTATTCTGGGCCTTTTTGAAAATGGCAAAACCAGGTGACATTGTTTGGAAGAAAGTTGTTTTTCAAAAGGTTGGCACCATTGTCCAGTGGGGGAGAGTATGTGGGTGTGTTTTTGTGTGTGTGTGGAGATATGTGGAAGATTATTAACTAATCACAGTAAGAAACCTTGTTTGTTGACTTACTACTTTGTATATAAAATCTGTAGATAGAAATGGCAATAAGCTTATATATATGTATGTGTGTGTATCTCAGCAAACTGAGTTCATATTACCCTTTGTCTTCACATATGTGAAGCCCCACTATGTGAACAAAAGCCTCTTTGGCATCAGGAATGGACGTCCACCTGTAGAAAACCTGTCTGATTGTCTCATCTGACCTATGCAAGTATGTAAAAGTTGACATTAAAATGATGATGAGGAGGACATGTGTGTGTGTGTGTGTATATATATATATATATATATATATATATCATCATCATCATCATCATCATCATCTTCGTTTAATGTCCATCTTCCATGCATGCATGGGTAGGATGGTTGACAGGAGCTGACCAGGTAGAAAAACTACCCTAGGCTACTGTGTCTGTTTTGGAAGGGATTTTACAGCTGGATGCCCTATCTAACACAAACCGCTCCGCAGAGTGTGCTTTTTATGTAGCACTAGCACAAGTGAAGTTAGTTTTGGCATGATACATATATATATATATATATATATATATATACATATATATATATATATACATATATATATATATATACATATATATATATATATACATATATATATATATATATACATATACATATATATATACATATACATATATATATACATATACATATATATATATATATACATATATATATATATATATACATATATATATATATATACATATATATATATATATATATATATATATATACTCTAATATCAAACACTTTGCCACCCCTCGAATCTGGGTAAGTTTTTGGATATACTCCCATGAACTTATTGGATTCCCTAAACTACACAAATTTATATGCATTGTACATACAACTCTATGGACCAACTTGGACATCAAAAGTCTATGTAATCCCATAAATAATTATATGTGCATACTGAAACATGAACAAAATGCATGATGCAGGTGCGTTTGTATGTGTATATACATGCATATATGTGTGTGTATATATATGTGTGTGTGTGTATACATATAACATATATTTGTTTCCATCATGAGACTGTGGCCATGCTTTGGCACTTCCTTGAAGAATTTTAGTTAAATGAATCAACCCCAGTACTTATTCTACTAGTCTCTTTTGCTGAACACATAAGTTACAGGGAGCATACAACTGTTGTCAGGCGGTGGGGAACAGACACACATATGATGGGCTTCTTTCCGTTTTTGTTTATCAAATCCACTTACAAGGCTTTGATCATCCCAAAGCTACAGGAGATGACACTTGCCCAAGGTGCCACACAGTGGGGCTGAACCTGGAACCATGCGGTGGAAAGCATATTTCTTACCACACAAGAAAATAAAAAAGAACAAAAATATGAATGTCACAACAGGATAATCTTAAACAATTACCCATTTCTTATGTCTGTTACCAGTTCATTTCAAAGAAAATCAGTTCACTTCTTTAACTCAGCTGGATACCGAAAACTGTTACCTTATGGACTTAATTTTAGATATATAGTAACATTACCACTGTCTTTACCCTGCTGCTTTTCAAGTCATTAAAAAAAGTTATTCTTATGTTTAAATGTCCATTTTTTTCTTAAAATTCCAAACAAGTCTGTGGTTAAAGATCGAATATGCTGTTTCTTTATTCTTTATTTTTTATTTCTCTTAATTTGTTTTTGTTGTTATTTTCTCATTTGTATCTGTGTATTTCCTTGTTCTTCTTTGTCAGAGGAATACTGGAAATAGTATTTGCTGTGGGTATAAAATGTGGAGAAACTAAAGATTATACAGCAGTGCTTTGACTTTGGTTACCTGGGGATGCACATGTATACAGATATTGATGAATCATATTAATGTAATATTGCATATAACATTCAGCAACTGACAGCTAATGATGATACATTGAAACAATTGTAATGATTTGTAATAAAGCCTGTTCAATCCATCTTCTCATATTAAAATTTGTTTGTTTATACTCTATGGATATTTGCAGATTTTCACTCGTATATCCACTAACAGAAGAAGTCTTATTATATAATAAACTTTGCTAGCCAATATCTGGAGACAAACTTTGGGAAGTGCACTATAAAGTTATTCCCAAGATTATATTAAAATATACTAGTGCAAGCATGCTATGTTTAAGATAATGTATTTTACATTGATTTGATATCGTATGTATTGTATATTCCTATAGTGTATATACATAAGTATACTATGGCATATATATGTGTGAAGAATGCTTACAAAACATGCAACATGAAGGAAACTTGAACATCAACAGTGGAAAATGTAAAATACAGGTATATGTTAAAAGAACATGCATTTATAATGCAATGAAAACTTAACTGCTAATAAATATTGCCAATAAATTTTAATATATATATATATACACACACACACACACTTTGATGCATTTTTAATACAGTTAGTGTCTGTTACTAAACACAATATCATCATAAATACCATTATCTTATCTATGTTTATGCGTAGTGGAAAATTAAGCCTATCTAATTTGCATTATTGTCACTCTTTTGATGCAAACTAAATGAAAGAAGTGCATTGTTTGTTTATATATAACATGCAGTTATATAATCAAATATTGTTACATACAGAATGAAAGTGAAGTGAAGCCAGCCAGTAGGTAGATATTTAACCCTTTCGTTACTAACCCAGCCGTAGCCGGCCGAACGTACCCATTGTTATTTAAATGTATATTTGAACCCAAATCTCGTTAGTACATTCGTTAAAACACCTGATTTCACTTTGCAAACAGTTGAGTTATTGTCTCCGACATTGTTTGGCGTGATATTTGAACTCAGTGAATTTTGGAAGATTTTTTTCCACATTTTTTGCGGCATTAATTTTTTTAAACTTTGAAGATGGAGAGGAGTTTCATGCTATCAAGCAGTGATTCCGAATTTGAAGGTTTTTCAACAGAAGATATGGAGATATCGAAGAAAAGAATGAATGAGCTACAAAAGCACATGGTGAACGATAATGAATCGGATATTTCTGTATCCAAAACTGAACGCAGCAATTCTGAAAATAGCGATTCTGAAAGCAGCGACGGCGACAGCGAGGATGATTTTACACCAGAAAAATATTTTTAAAATATTTTTATTAACAATTTTTCTGAGGAAACAGGGTCTACCCATAGTCTTTCTCAGGAAGCGAAACCTTTAGACTTCTTTTTCATGCTTGTTTGAAATGATTACTGCGGAAACAAACCGTTACGCAGAATGTAAACAAACTGGAAAAAAAAGATAGCTTGTGGTTTCCTGCAACTGTAGATGAAATACGGGCATTTTTTGCCATAAATATTATTATGGGTATTAGATAGTTATCCAGAATAACAAATTACTGGAGTGATCAGGAACCTTTTGGTGATGAATATATTTCCAGTATTATGAACGAGTACGATTCGTGAAGCTGAACCAGTATTTACATGTAAGAGACACTAGCAATACCCCTCCCCCCAGTACGTAAGGAGAACTTTGAGACAAAAATTATGCAATAGAATTGATTAAGAACCCTTTCTTTAATTATATTCCAAATATCACATTAATATGTTGATAAATAAAAAGTTACAGGTGTTTAATGAGACTAGTTTAAATTCATGATTATTTTAGAATTTAATTGAAACTCATGAGGGGTGTATTTTGATCAGAAATATAGTAACGAGAGGGTTAATAACAATGTAATCTTAGAATTTCTCACGTTGAAAAGTAAAATACTAAAAGTATATTTACCATTGTTAAAGCAATGATATATTAATTCTTAGTAGAATGCTGGCAAAGCATGCAACAGTTGAAAATATAGAATTTAAAGCAGACAGCTGTATAATGAAATACTGATTTCAAGCTCTGGCAGAAAGCCAGCAATTTTGGGGAGAGATAAGTCAATTACATCGATCCCAGTGTTCAACTAGTTCTCGTTTTATTAACCCTGAAAGAATGAAAGACAAAGTTGAACTCAGAATATAAGGATGAATGAAATGCCATTAAGCATTTTGCTTAGTGCAGTAACAATTCTGCCAGCTTGCTGCCTTACTATAAGAGGAAATATTGTAAAGCAGTTATTAACAACATGCATTTAATATTACAAAATAATGATGAATAAATGAAGAATATTAATTGAAAAAAAGACAATGAAACATAAGTTGTAATAATAAGAGCAAATCCTACTACCAAAAAAAGGTTCTAACATAGTGTTGTCAGTGGCTAAAACAGACTTAAAACAAAATATTATTAGTATTAAAGATTTAGGAAGAAAACTCACATTATTAATGTAAGAAAAAGAGCAATGAAAATTTTTTAATGGCTTATACCACACAAATAGTTCATATTACCATTTGTCTTCACAATTGTGAAGCCTCACTGTGCGAACAAAATTCTCTTTGTCCATGCAGATGAAAACATGTGCATTGTTTAATAGACTGGGGGATTATTACTTTGCTTGGAAATAGGTTAGAGTTGGCATCAGGAATGGCATTCACTTGTAGAAATCCTCTCTGAGTGTTGTTTCATCTGACCTATGCAAGTACGGAAAAGTTGACATTAAAATATATTAAAATGATGATATATGTATCATATATATATATATATATATATATATATATATATATATATATACAAATGAAGTTGTAGAGATATTCAAACATGCAATGTTTGCCAAGTAGAAATTCAAATGAAAGGTTGCACATGCACATATACTGTAATCTGGTCATGAATACTTCACTCCAGCCAGGGATAAGATAAAAGAGATTAGTGTATATCATTGCATTTGTGCTACCATGTAATTTTTAAAATAATATCAAATATATATATATGTATATATATATATATATCTATACTATAAAAGGCAAATCTACTCTGTGTGTGTGTATGTTTAAAATTAATACATTTACACAATTCAAAATTTCTTTGATTAAACAATCGCAATTAATATTCTAAATACGATAAGTTAGGTCACTGCGTCATTTTTTCACTCCAAAAATTTCCTAATAATGAATAAAATCCGTAAAACCACGGAGGTAAACATTTTCTCCCTAATAAAATCTAATTTCTTCTTTCTAATACAAATCCATTCAACTCCTACTTTCTCTTATGAAGCTTTACGAAAAATCCAACAACAAATACAAAAAGAAAGGAAGGAGAAAAAGAAAACTATCAAAAGTGAAACAATCACATTTCGATACTAAAACTACATACAGAATTACTTTGCCCCTCTAAAATTAACTATTTCTATTCCTCTTACACATCGTTTCAATTGCTACTTTCTCTTATGAACGTTTACGAATGATCCAAGAAAAAAGACAAAGAAACGAAGGGGAGTGAGAGTCAAATAAACAGACACACTGCCAATCATACGTAAATACACACATATATATGTACCTATGGTTACCAATGACCTCATTCTAATTGGCGGGAACTAAACCCTAACAGAGAAACGAAAGAAAAAGAGAGTCAAATAAATATTTTCCCCTGTAACACAATGTCATTTCCTCTTTCTATAACAACTTTCACCTTTTATTCCGCACATGAAATGCCACCTATACACTTACATACAAATACACAGATACATGCAAATACCTGTCACTTACAAGAAGCTGCGATCTGATTCCTACATCCATTTGCGTGATGGCATCAATAATGATGCTGACCCAAGAAACATCGGCAAAATGTGCATTCTCCCCTCAACATATACAGGGGGGCCACGATACATGCACGAGCGAACACAAGACACTATGACTTTCGTTCGGCACTATGGACGCCCTGATTTATTCATCACGTTTACATGTAACCTCAAGTGGGTTGAGGTAACACGGGAACTTCTCCCACACCAGCAGTACTGCCATCGGCATGATCTTATTGCCAGGATTTTCAAGCAGAAGCTGACTAGGCTAATTGATTTCATCAAAAAAGGGCAGGTGTTTGGCCCTGTTAAGTGTCACATGTATACTGTTGAGTGGCAGAAGAGAGGGTTGCCACGCACACATTTTGGTTTGGTTGGTCACCAAAATAGACCCTACACTTATAGATGAAATCATCAAAGCAGAAATCCCAAACCCCACTGTTGACCGACAGCTGTACGACATTGTCAAGGCACACATGGTGCATGGTCCGTGCGGTCCCGGTTTTCAAAAATTCTCCTCATGCCACAAAGACCATGTGTGCACTAAACGATACCCAAAGAGTTTCGTGGACGAGACCCAGACCGCTGGTGATGGATATCCACTGTACAGACGAAGGCGGCCTGAGAATGGGGGATTCACTATAACCTTACGGGGTCATCAAGTTGATAATAGATGGGTGGTCCCATACTGTCCATTACTGATGACAATTTTCAATGCTCATATAAATGTGGAGTTCTGTCATTCAGTACTTATGTTAACAAGGGTTCGGACGCTGCCATGTTCGGCCTTCAAAAGGACAATAGCATGGACGAGGTGTCGCAGTACTTGGCAGGTTGATATATCAGCAGTGGTGAAGCTTTTTGGCGGATATTCGGGTTTCCGCTTCACCAAAGGAACCCCGCCATCATACAACTCGCGGTTCATTTGGAAAACGGCCAGCGGACTTATTTTACTGAACAGACTGCTGCTCAATTGGCAGCCAATCGAAAAGAAACAAGTTTGACTGTTTTTTTTAGGCTTTGCCAAATTGACACATTTGCCAAAACGCTTTTATACCCTCAGGTTCCGTCCTACTATGTGTTGTCAAAGAACACTTGGGTGCGTAGGAAGTCAGGTCAGGATGTTCAAGGACATCTCGGTGTCAAGTTTAACAGTTGTCTAGGAAGAGTGTACACTGTGCCTCCCCACCAGCATGAGTGTTTTCACCTTCACCTTCTCCACAAAGCTTTCAAGACATAAGAACTGTTGACAGTGAATTATGTGACACTTTCCGCGAAGCCTGCTTCAGGCGCGGACTTTTGGAGGACGATTCACAATGGGCGGAGGGCGTTTTGTTAAAATCCCCTAAAAGACTAAGATCGCTTTTCGCTATTCTACTCCTATGGTGCGACTTGGGCGATCCCGCCTCTTTATGGCTGACCTACAAAAATTACATGTCTGAAGATTTTCTGCATCAGGTTCACTTGCTAAATCCATCAAACGACGTCGAGTACAGTGACCTCATTTACAACAGAGCGCTGCTTGAAATCGAAGATACTGTTCTCAATATGGGTGGGAGTGCGTTGCCAGTGTATGGACTACCTTCAACAAACCGGGAACGCCCAAACACACTGTCTTCCGATTTGCTGCGTGAGACATGTTATAATGTTGACGAACTTGCCCAGTACATAGCGAACAATGAGCCAAAGCTCCTTCCAGAACAGAAGTTCGCTTACAACTCCGTTATTAATTCTGTCCGGGACAAAGCTGGGGGGATTTTCTTCCTCGACACTCCTGCAGGAACTGGCAAAACTTTTGTCACAAAATTAATATTGGCTGAGATTAGGCGAACACAAGGCATTGCCTTAGCTGTGGCATCATCTGCAATTGCGGCTACTTTGTTGCCAGGCGGCAGGACAGCTCACTCCACTTTCAACCTTCCGCTTGACTTAGCGAAGACGGACACACCAATTTGCAACATCAGTAACAGCTCAGATCAGGCAGAAGTGTTCAGACGATGCAAGCTTATCGTTTGGGATGAATGTACAGTGGCCTACAGAGGTGCTCTTAAGGCGCTACATAGATCTCTGAGAGACATCAAAGACTCTACAGTTCCCATGGGAGGCATAACACTTCTTCTTTCAGGAGACTTCAGGCAAATACTGCCAGTTATTCCCAAAGGGAATAGAGCTGATACAGTACGTGCCTGTCTTAAGTCATCTGCATTGCTAAGACATTGTTACAATTGTGAGAACAATAAAACAGCTTTTTCAGGGCCACCTCACATTCTATTGTTACCCACTTCTCAGAGTGCTGCAATGCTCTAGGCAAGGCTTTCTGTCCAGTTGCAAATTGATTGGTTGGTTTTCAACTTATAGCAATCTTTCCCTCAATAATCATAATCGAGTAGAATCATCAACAGTACTTTAAAACAATTAAGCCCCGAGCAACGCCGGGCACTTCTGCTAGTAATCTTATAAAACCATAAATCTTGGAAATACAGCTACCCAGGGTATCCTGGTGGAAATAATAATTTATTCCACTATTTATCAAAGTGAAAACAAAACAATTTGTCAGTTGTATTTTGAGCTGATAACGTTAAAGAAAAATACAAGGGAGATAACCAATGTTACAATAATTTGATGTAAAGCAGGCATAAGCAAGATGTTAATGGTTTACTAAGTGTCCAATGGCCTACTTTTAAATTCCAACAAGATGTGTTTTTTGAAATGCAGACATACAGAAAAAATCTTGTTCCTCAAATTTATGTATTTGTTGGAAGTTCTCAAGTTTTTAAAGAGATACAGTTTTTCAAGAGTACATACTGAACATTTTTTTTTTGGACCTGTTAATACAGGGCTTAGACTTGGAGAGGATTTTCCATTTGATGTTGAAACTGGTCACTTCGTCTTTAAGTTTCCAGATTAAAGCTGAAAGGGTTGTTGAATGTCTCTTATCATGGTACCTAAAATTTGATAGATGGTTGTTATACCTAGATTTAAATTTTCCTTCCATGGCTCCAAATATAACATTTGATATTTGTATGGCCATTGTCATAGTTCACTGAAACCTGTGCTTTATAAGCAATGAAAGATATATCACACTACTGTCCTAGAAGACATTTAGATTTGTCTCTATATGGGCATCTAGGGCAGGCTTGAGTCCTTCATTG
>NW_028315333.1:122500-163520 GCF_046866305.1 Octopus bimaculoides | reverse complement strand
TATGCATGACATGACCATACCAGTGCAGTCGTCTCCCTTGCACACCACATCTGATGCCTCTTATGCCCAGCTTTTCTCTCAAGATGCTTACACTCTGTCAAACATGGTCACTGACATTGCACATCCAGCGAAGCATACTGGCTTCATTTCTTTCAAGCCTACGCATGTCCTCAGCTGTCTCAGTGCATGTTTCACTGCCATGTAGCATAGCTGTTCACACACAGACATCATAGAATCTGTATTTCACTCTGAGAGAGAGAGAGAGAGAGAGAGAGAGAGAGGCCCTTTGTTGCCAACAGAGGTAGGAACTCTCTGAACTTTGCCCAGCCTAATCTTATTCTCATAGTTACACTCTCGGAGCATCCAACTCCACTACTAACTTGGTCACCCAGATAACGGAAGCTATCTACAACTTCTAGCATGCCCCCCCACTTGCATATTTTCAGCGTTTATTGTACCCATTCATCTTCCACATACAAAAGCTAGTTTCCCAGTTAACCTTCCTCTGCTATTGCTGCACCTTTTATATGTCCAAAGCTTACCCTCGGTGCATCTTATGAAGTTTCTAGGGATTTATGATTTGTATGCCTTCCTACTTACTACGACTTTGGTGTTTGCTAGGTTAACTCTAAGTCCCTTTGATTCTAGACCTAGTTCAGATGATTCAGCTATAAGAGCAAGGTCCTTAGCATAGAGGAGCTCCCAGGGGGCAGCCTGCTTTAACTTGCTCTGTTATTGCCTGGAGGACTATGATGAACAAGACGGGGGCTGAGGACCACTCTTTGATGAACCCTTACTTGTACCCTGAATTCTTTGCTGTACTCATTGCCCACCATCACCTTACTGGTAGCAGCCCTTTAACAAGGCTTGTACAGCTCTCACCAACCACGTGCCTTTCCCTAGCTTTCGTACTGACCACCAGATAAGGGGTTGGAGGACCCTGTCAAAGACGTTCTCTGAGTCAACAAAATCTAAGTACAGAGGCTTGTCTTTGGCGAGGTATTTCTCCTGCAGTTGCACTACCAGAAATATAGCAACAGTGCTGCTCCTCCCTTACATTATTGCTGTTGAGGATGATGATGTTGCCAGGGGTCGACGATGTTGCCAGTGTTGTCGTTGATGATGTTGGTGGGGCCGTTGGTGTTGGTGTTGGGCGAAGGTGGCGGTAGTGGTGGCGTTGGTGATATTATTGCTGTTATAGTCGGATGTGGAGGGGGTGGTGGTCGATATTACTACTGTTGCCAATGGTGTAACCGAAAATGTTATTATTGTTCTCATCTCCGGTGGAGGCTGGGAGGCGGGGTCGTTTTCGTCGACACGTCTACCATTATTCATGTCCATGCCGGTGCCTCTGCTATGGACACTGCTGCTGCTGTTGGTGCAGCCAATATAGTTTGGTCTGTTACTGCTACAATGGTATCATCAACACCGCCCCCTACACGTCCAGCAATAACGTCGCCACCACCACCCCACCTTTGCCAACACCAACATCATCGACGATGACAGCACCACCACCAACAACAGCAGCAGCAGCAACATCGGCAGACTTGAAAATGCCAACACATGTAGTAATACTACCCATGCGACCACCACCACCACCACCACCACCATCAACAGCTCCTGAACCAGAAGCGACGCCATCAGCAGCCCCAGCAGCAACAATAGCTGCACCAACGACAGCAGCAACATCGAAAACTAAAAACGCAACAACAGCAACAGTAGGCACGACACTAGCTGCACGCATCCAAGGAAACACATTGGATGCATGGGATGTTCCTTTAAGAAACGTCTTTCCAACCATAGATCCTCCTTCGGGGTTCCGAAAAGAGGTATGTGACATCGCTGGCCAGTCATATCTGGCAACTGGAGGAAGATGGAATTCCATACTCGGTATCATGGAAAACCCTCCACCGTCTGAGTCCGTACACTGCAAACTATGCATAGCCGAATGCATGGAAATCCTGAAAAACTCTTGCATACCAGAGACCGTACTGAACCCCAAAACAGACTTTTGGGTCGCGCTTGATAGATAGATACAGAGACAGGGAGACAGACAGATAGATAGATAGATAGATAGATAGACAGGGAGACAGATAGGTAGATAGATGGACAGACAGATAGATAGACAGGGAGACAGACAGATTGACAGGTAGATAGATAGATAGATAGATAGATAGATAGATAGATAGATAGATAGATAGATAGATATACCCAGTTGGCAGTAATTTGAGGCAGATTAAGCTTCTATTTCTACAAGGTCAGGATTGCATCTTAAATTTCAATTCTTGTTTGAATAAGACTTTTAATTTCATAAACGTAATTAAATAAAGGCCTGAAATGAAGACTGTGAGACAAACAAAGTACGCTAAAAATAGCAGTTAAATTACATTTATAAAACCGTTCAATGTAGCGTCCCAGGATGACCGCAGTCCAATGAGTGAAACAAGTATGGATATATAATATAAACTGTGTATTTTCTAGTTGGTTGAGTCCTAGAATAGAATCCTAAAATGTTCTCATTATACCTTGTTATACATATGTCATAGATACACAGATATATGTCCACAAGCAGATAGATGTACACACGTCTTGTGGGATCCGGACAAAAGCCCCCTAGGAAAAAAGGGCCTCGGACAAAAGCCCTATGGTTGTATTTTTTGGTCATTTTCTCGTGTTTAGAAACTTTAGTTGAATACCCCCGAATCTTTTTTAGGTGATTTTCAACGAGGACATAAAGTTAAGCCTACAAGGTCTCTCCATATGCTAGAAATAACAGCCAAATCTTACAAATGTATATATTTTTATTATATCACGAAACAAAAACGGAAATTACGGTTGTAAAAAAAAATGAGGAAAACTTCCGCCCGTCCGCCCCACCATTTCCTCCCAATTTTGTTTAATTTTGAATTTTTTTTTGCCAGAAACCCCCGTTTTGGGATACAGAGGTTCCGGAAAATTGCCAAAAATCGGCATTGTTAAATTTTCCCCCCTTCCCCACCAAATTCTTCAATTTTGACTTTTTTTCCCAACACTAACCCTAAAACCCTAACCCTAAGCCCCAACCGCAACCCTAACCCTAAAGCCGTGACCGTAAATACAGAAATGTTTTGAAATTTTTGTCCGAATCATAATCTCCGTATTTTTCTGCATATTTTGAAAAAAAGAAATTCCTAAAAAAAAATGAAGGAAATGGTGTTGGGGGTGGGGTGGTAATTGAAGAATGCCGATTTTTGCCAATTTTTTTGTAGATTCGTATTCCCTGATGCCGAAAAGGAGGGGGGTGTCGAAAAATTATAGCAATCTTTCCCTCAATAATCATAATTGAGTAGAATCAACAGTACTTTACAACAATTAAGCCCCGAGCAACGCCGGGCACTTCTGCTAGTATGTATATACATCACTCTCTCCACTATCTGTCTCTCTCACTATATAGAAATATTCATACACACTTACATATACATACACACTTATATATATTTACCAGCCAACGTACACATAAATACATACATAAATACATACATATACACACACCCAAATGCAGCAGTCATTTCTTTACTTCACTCGTCTTCCGTTCATATCAAGGTTTTTTCCTTTGTTTTTTTCAGGTGTAAATTAATTATAATTCCTAATTATGACTTAATTGTGACACATTTTATTTCTTTGAACATTTCTTAATTCACAAAAATGCTGACAATGTCTGTTTTACCGAAAATAAATCATTTAGACAGAGCTTAAAAATAAGCTCGGATTTTCCGCCTTTTTTTTTCCGCGTTTTCTTTTTTTTTATTCAAATTGTTGTTGCTAGGCAACGGACAGACACATTTGAACGGGATGCGGCGGAGACTCCAGACTGGGCAGTTTGTGTGATGCCAGACCAGAAATATCATCAAATGTCCTTAAGCATGGGTGGCCACAGATGGATTTCATTCCTCCCCTTACCATTTCTCTATGCATATCATAAGGTATTCTTTTTTTTTCTTTTACCTGTTTCAATCATTTGACTACGGCCATGCTGGAGCACCACCTCTAGACGGACAGACTGATCCCGGATTTATTCTTTGTACTTATTGTATCGGTGACTTTTGCCGAATCGCTAAGTTACGCGGGCGTAAACACACTAACATCCATTGTCAAACGATGTTCGGGGCCAAACGCAAACATACAACGGGCTTCTTTCAGTTTCCGTCTACCAAATCCTCTCAGAAGGCTTTGGTCGAGCCAAGGCTATCGTAGAAGACACTTGCTCAAGGTGCCACTCAGTGGGACTGAATGCTTATGTGTGTGCAAGAAAGCTTTGTATAAGAATGTATAATTGTATGTATATGTCTGCAGGTGTATATATATATCTGAGTGTATATATAAATATGTATGCATATATAATATTCTGCTTTCCTGTGTATATAATTTTAGGTTATATATTTACGTCTATATTAATGTATCGGCAATCCTATAGAATAGAGTCGGAAATTATCCAATACATTAAATATTCTAATATCTTGTGATATTTCTTTTTGAAACTTAATCATATACATGTATAATTTATACACAAACATATATATACACACATACGTTTCTACACAATTTTATATACATCCTCTTTTATAAATATTTCGGCATAACAACAGAATTGTGCCCCACTGACTTTGGGGCATAAGTACAGATGTACACCCCATCGACTTTGTTTCCTCATAACTTCCCGGAAAATGGATATTTTCTAATGAAACTTCCACGACATTTTTCCCCTTCATAACTTTCATGAAAATGGGTATTTTTTTAATGAAATTTTCTACAAATATTCTTCGGATGGTTTAGATTCCGATTCAATCGGAATTCATTGTGAAAACCGTTTGTCTCTGGGTGGGAAAAGCAGTTTTAGAAAATTCACAAGATTCGCCTTTTGTTATGAAAGAAAAAAAAAATGGTTTTTCCAATAAATGCCCATATTAATCGGAATCTACAGCATGTGAAGCATATTTGTAGGAAATTCCATGAAGAATATCCATTTTTCTGCCAGTTCTTAGGGAAGAAGCATATACACCATAAAGGAACATTTATACACATGTATATTGATATATACCCACATATACACACACACGTCTTTGCTATGTTTTTTAAACGCATAAAACTCATAGATGCATACTTTTATAATATACTAGCAGTATAACCCGACCTTGTCCGGGTGTGACTTATTACGCCATCTACGATAAGTCTTGCTAGCTGAAAATCAACTAAAAACAGAAAGCCTTACAACGAAAAAACCCTTATGATGTAAATATGTTCATAATTCAAAAGACGATGAAATTAATAGGGAAAGTCTGAAGGCTGTTTTGCGTAAAATTATTAAGCATACGTAAATTTCATCCGTGTAATTGGCTATAGAAATGCTTGTGCAAAACAACTTTTTGCGCTGCCCTGATTATACATAGCAGGGTAATCCCTTTTAGCAGGAGCTAGGACGGCAATTTCTGATGTAGCAATTGCTGGCGATCTGTTGCTACACAGTTTTGCCAGAATTCTATCAGATTGGGCAGAAGATGTTGATGCACCATTTTGCATTATGTTCAAAATAGCTTCTGGAATGTGGTGCATTACTGCAGTCTGTTGCTGTCATTTTAAACCGGTTGCTGTCTTTCCCCAGCAAACTCTCTTCTTTGGAGGCATAATCTATGTATATATTAAACAGAACAACAAAAGTTATAATAGATGGCAGGGTCGGTACTTTTCACATATCTGTAATTTTTCAAATTAACATCCGCACGATTACCCAACCCTAATCCTAAACCTAATCCTAACACTAACCCTAAACCCTAACCCTAACCCTAACCCTGACCCTAAAAAACGTAACCGTAACATTAATCCTAAACCCTAACCCTGACCCTAAAACCCTAACCCTAACACCCTAGTGAAAATCGTGGTAAATTTACAAAACATTGACGAACATGAGTTATATTTTACTGAATGATTGTGTACTTGCACGTGTATGCTTTTGAGAGAGCGAGAGAGGAAGAAGTAGAGAGGGGGAGAGAAAGGAATAGGGGTAGTTAAAAGTTTTCTTATGACTGCTTCTCTTCACTGCCTATTACTTCATTAGAAATCTAAGGATGCACATAAGCACATAATAGAGAAAAATGAAACAAATATGGACGACTTGCTCCGAAACACCACCGAGTGGGGAACACTTCTCAAAAATAACCTGCAGTTGTTTCCTTCAAAATTCCTACATGCTTGAAATGTACATACATCAAGGTACATTTGTACAAAATTTCATGAAAAAATATTCATTTTCCTGGAAGTTAAGAGGAATTTAAGTGGAATTTCCGAATATTGTACCCCACCCCCTTCCAAAACACTTTCACCGAAAATTTTTGTATATTTGGAATCTACATAATAAATAATATATGCATAGAAAATTTCACAAATAAATATTCATTTTTATGAAAGTTATGACCTTCCAAAGTTGGGGGATACAACTCTGTAGTTATGGCATCAATGTTTTGTAAATATACCACGATGTGAATGACTGTGTTTACTTGCACGTGTATACGTTTGAGAGAGCGAGAGAGGAAGAGGAGGAGAAATGGATAGAGATTGAGAGCAATGTGTATGTTGTTGTCACAGGTCATGTATGTGTGGTTGTGTGTGTTTTTACGTATCAATGTTATGAAAAATAGGTAAAGAATACTGAGATGAAAGTTTAATCTATGACGTTGTATGTATCACTTTCTCTCTCTCTCCCTCTTTTACTCTTACTCTCTATATTTTTATGTTGAGCGCGTGTGTAAGAATGGCGTTCCAGGTAGCAGCGATGAAATATCAAAGTTGCTAGAAACAACAGCCAAATCTCCCTTAAATCACACAAAGTTCAGATCGAGAAAATTCCATTGATGTAAAATTTTTTACGAAAAAGTGGAAAATGTGGATTTCTATAAACTTTCAAAAAGGCTTCACACAAACACAACCAGTTTGATAAATGCTAATAAACGAAACTTTTGGATCTTGGGTCACTCTGTTACTTCTGCTAAATACAATATATATATATATATATATATATATATATATATATATATATATATATATATATATATACACACACACACACATATACATATACACATACATATACATAGACACACGTGTAATTATATGAATATACCTTCACATACTCGTGTATAAATGTTTGTGTCTGTGTATGTATATATGTATGTTTATAGATATGCATTAATGAACAACAAAAGAAGATGAGTTATGTAATCACTTCCATTAGCTTCCAGCTGTTTCTGCTACAGGAAGCAGTGAACTCGAGCTGAGTGTGTGGGTGTAGGTGTCTGTACATTTGTTTATGTTTGCAATCTGTTTTAAGTTGCTCCAAGCAGACACATCTGTCAACCAATCACCCCCTCCTTGGAAGACATGGGAAATAAGAACTTTTGTTCTTGCAAAATGGTTTTGGGTGAGCAATAGGAAGGCTGTCTGTCTCTAAAACAATGCTGCAATAATATATTCATCTAACCCATGCTAGCATGCAAAATCAGATGTACAATCAAACATAAGTAAACCCATGTTTATACATTCATATATTCTCATGCACGCATAAACACACACACACACACACGTGTGTGTGTGCATTTGGTGTTAGGAAGATTATCCAGCTGTAGAAATCTTGCCAAATCTTTCATTGGAGCTCACCAATGTCCTCTGGCTCACTGCTTCCTCTTCAACTGTCCTACCCATGCCAGTTTGGGAAAATGGATGTCAAAACCTTTATAATACATCAGATGATGTATTTTCTCTTCTGTATTTTCCCTCTCATAATTTTGTTTTGTTTCTTGCCAGGTTCTTGTGAGTCCCACTCAGTCAAGTGTATGACTACACTCGATGAGGGTCACCAATCCTCACCTGGTTTCAAGCAAGAGAATATTTCACCAAGTTCTTCAAACATGAACAGCACAATGGTTGGATATGTTTTCTGGTGGAACACTGCAAACAAACGACACTGTGTGACGTGACATTTGTTTATAATTAGCAGCTGATGACAAGACAAGGAGACATGAGCTGACATATGCACACAGACAGACACACACACACACACACGCATAAACATACAAGTACAACTGTAGCTTTGCACACATGAATATACACACACACATATATATATATACCATAGGATTTATCAGTTCCATGTACGAAACCCACTCACAAGGCTTGGGTCAACCGGGAAGATTAAAAGAAATTACTTCTTTAAGGTGCTGCAAAGTGGGACTGAACCCGAGACCACAAGGTTTTGAAGTGAATTCCTTAACCTTACAGCCATGACCCAATCTTTTTTTTTTTTGGTGATATTTTGAAGATAATAATAATAATAATAATAATAATAATCCTAAAATTTTAGGTGTGGGGACTAGTTGATTGCATTGACCCCAACCCCTAACTGGTTCTTATTTTATCAATCCCAAAAGGACGAGAGGCAAAGTCCACCTTGGCAGACTTTGAACTCAAAATGTAAACTTGTAAGAAATGATACAAAGCATTTTGTAACGATTCTGCTTGTTCATCACATTAATTAATTAATTAATTAATAATAATAATAATAATAATAATAATAATAATAATGATTTCTTTTATTTTTTTTTAATGCAATGAAAATGATTTCAAATTTTGGCAGAAGGCCAGCAAGTTCAAGGAAGGGGCCAGTCTATTACACTGACCCCAGTACTCAACTAGTACTTAATTTATCGATCCCAAAAGGATGAAAGGCTAAGTCAACCTTGGTGGAATTTGAATTCAGAATGTAAAGATGAACAAAATGCTGCTCAACATTTTGCTTTGCATCCTGACAGTTCTGCCAGCTCTTTGTAGTAGTAGTAGTAGTAGTAGTAGTAGTAGTAGTAGTAGTAGTAGTAGTAGTGATAAATAATAATAATAATAATAATAATAATAATAATAATAATAATAATAATTTCTTACTAAAGGCACAAGGCCTGAAATTTGGGGTGAGGGGACTAGTAAATTACATTGACCCCAGTGCATAACTGGTACTTATTGAATCGACCCCAAAAGGATGAAAGGCAAAGTCGACCTTGGTGGAATTTGAACTCAGAATGTAGCGGCAAACAAAATACTGGCAAGCATTTTGCCCATCGTGCTAACAATTCTACCAGCTCACCACCCAAATAATAATAATAATAATAATAATAATAATAATAATAATAATAAATAAAATTTAAAAAATAATAACAACAACAATACTAATGTAATAATAATAATAATAATAATAATAATAATAATAGTAATAATAATGATGATGATGACAACCCTACCTTTCCTATTTTGTATCCTTCATATGTCCTTCTCTTCTTTTACTTACATCTTTCTCTCTCTCTCTCTTTCTCTCTCTCTCTCTCTCTCTCTCTCTTTCTCTCTCTCTCTCTCTCTCTCTCTCTTTCTCTCTCTCTCTCTCTCTCTCTCTCTCTCTCTCTCTCTCTCTCTCTTTCACTGTCTCCTTTTAAATATCAACTTCAACATTTTAGTTTCCTTCTTTTATATAAGCATATATATATGTGTGTGTGTGAGTGTGTATATATATTGTGTACATGTATATGTATGTGTGTGTGTATATATATATATATATATATATATATGGGAGAATATACAAAAAATAACAACAGACGAGGACAGGTGGTGTAAATATATATATATATATATATTCTTTTACTCTTGTACTTGTTTCACTCATTTGACTGTGGTCATACTGGAGCACTGCCTATAGTCAAACAAATGGACCCCAGGATTTATTCTTTGTAAGCCTAGTACTTATTCTATTGGTCTCTTTTGCTGAACTTCTAAGTTACATGGATGAAAACACACCAACATCGGTTGGCAAGCAATTTTGGTGGGACAAAAATAGAGGCACAATTACGTACCTATTTGGTTTCTTAGCTTATATTTCTGTAAAATTGATTTACAAATTTTGAATTTTCCATGAAACATAAAATCTAAAACTTTTTGTCATTAAATAGAATTTACATTTTCTTTCTTTAGAATTCATCAAATATTTTTGAGATTGTTCAAGAAAATATGAACTTTCTCTTCTTGTAAAAGTATTTGAAATCCTGGACACATTTTTTATAGTTTATAAAACGGTAGGAGGAAATAAGCACAAATGTGAAGAGTGTGTGTGTATATATGTATGTATGCAAGTGTGTATCTCTCTCTCTCTCTCACTTTATATATATATATATATATATATATATATATATATATATTCTTTCCATCATTTAATCATGCTATAAATGTGTTAGTACTTATTGCTTAATTGAAATATCAACTTCATTTCCTAACCTAGCTGATCCCCAAATAGTTAAGATATGTACCGGACTTAAAAAGAAATACTGGTGCTCATATGATCAGTTAAATGCATGAAGGCAATGCTCCAGCATGGCCATGGTTCAATAAATAAAGGAGTAAAACACATCAGCCACACATTACATACATAACTTGAAATCTCTCCACCACCATGACCACCACCATCTAATCTGTTAACCTGTCTCTATAAATGTCACACCCCCTCTTCAATTATTATTCATGTCTTTCTTATCCACAAATCTACACTTAAAAAAAACCCATCACTATTCTATTTCTCAACCAAGTTGATAATTCCACAGAAATCTCCAAGAATATTTCGAAATTTACCAAAATATAACATAAATTATTCCTTCAAATACAATATTTAAATGTAATTTATAAAAATATATCAAAAATATAATCTTCTTAAATTTAATAGGATGTTTAACTTTTATAATGTCAAAATACAATTTATAAAGTTGAAATATGAAAATTATTTTTATAAACTGAATATTTGAAATGTAACAAATATATTTGTTTAAAATAAATTAAAATTATGGTTTCTGTTGTTGATGTTTAACTGAAAGTCAATTCTTATCTAGTAACCCTATGGTCAGACATTCTAGCCATGACCCCACCCATAAGTCATTATTATCTAACATGTTTTTAGGGGCACCTTTGGGACTTTGCTGTTGGTTTTGTAATAGAGTTTATAATAATTGCAGAAAATGTGAAGTAATTCTCAGAAGCCATCCATCTGGTAAATAATATCGAAGATGGTGAGAAAACATATTTAATGCATTGCACATTAAAAAGGTTGATGTAGGATAAAGATGTGCTGAGAGAGAAAATATATGTTGTCACCAAATTGTTTAATATTTAAACAATTCTTCTTGTTTGCTTCAAGATATAAAATAGAAATGAAATCACCAGAACAATTTCATTTATATTCAAAGTTTAATATTAAAATTTTAAAAAATCAGTTTAAAGAATTTGATTGATTGAAAGAAGAAAAAGATTAATTAGTAGAGTCGTTAGAACGTTGGACTTAATACCTTGTGGTATTTATACTGAGTCTTTGTCTGCTGAGTTCAAATCATGCCGAGATTAATTTTGATTTTTATTATGCAAGGGTCGATAGTTAAAATGCCCGTCTGAGGTGGTGGTCTGATGGAATTATATTTTTGACAAGATTTCTTCATCATCATCATCATCATCATCGTTTAACGTCCGCTTTCCATGCTAGCATGGGTTGGACGATTTGACTGAGGACTGGTGAAACCGGATGGCAACACCAGGCTCCAGTCTGATTTGGCAGAGTTTCTACAGCTGGATGCCCTTCCTAACGCCAACCACTCAGAGAGTGTAGTGGGTGCTTTTACGTGTCACCCGCACGAAAACGGCCAAGCTCGAAATGGTGTCTTTTATGTGCCACCCGCACAAGCCAGTCCAGGGGCACTGGCAACGATCTCGCTCGAAAATCCTACAGGAGCCAGTCAGGCGGTACTGGCAACGGCCACGCTCAAAATGGTGCATCTCATGTGCCACCCGCACAAGAACCAGTCCAGGGGCACTGGCAACGATCTTACTTGGCTTGCCGGGTCTTCTCACGCACAGCCCATTTCCAAAGGTCTCGGTCCGTAGTCATCGCCTCGGTGAGGCCCAATGTACGAAGGTCTTGCCTCACCACCTCAGCCCAGGTCTTCCTGGGCCTACCTCTTCCACGGGTTCCCTCAACTGTTAGGGTGTGGCACTTTTTCACGCAGCTATCCTCCTCCATTCTCACCACATGTCCATACCAGCGCAATCGTCTCTCTTGCACGCCACAACTGATGCTTCTAATGTTCAGCTTTTCTCTCAAGATACTTACACTCTGACGGGTATTCACATTGACATTACACATCCAACGGAGCATACTGGCTTCATTCCTTGCGAGCTTACGTATGTCCTCAGCAGTTACAGCCCATGTTTCACTGCCATGTAGCATGGTTGTTCGTACGCATGCGTCATACAGTCTGCCTTTTACTCTGAGTGAGAGTCCCTTTGTCGCCAGCAGGGGTAAGAGCTCTCTAAACTTTGCCCAGGCTATTCTTATTCTAGCAGCTACACTTTCAGCGCACCCACCCCCACTACTAACTTGGTCGCCCAGATAGCGGAAGCTATCGACTACCTCTAGTTTTTCACCCTGGAATGAGATAGAAGTTGTTTCCTGTTTGTTTGCAGTCTTTATTGCACCTGAACATCTGCCACAAACAAAAACTAACTTGCTAGTTAACCTGCCTTTGATGTTGCTGCACCTCTTATGTGTCCATAGCTTGCACCGGGTACATCTTATAGAGTTACTACCTACTCCTTTTCTACATACTGAGCAGGGCCATCTACCTGAAGGGGTTTGTGTTTTATCTACCTTCCTACTTATTAGGATTTTGGTTTTAGCTAGGTTGACTCTAAGGCCCTTCAATTCTAGACCTTGCTTCCACACCTGAAACTTCTCCTCTAGTTCTGATAGTGACTCCGCAATTAGGGCAAGGTCATCAGCATAGAGGAGCTCCCAGGGGCAACCTGTCTTGAACTCCTCTGTGATTGCCTGGAGGACTATGGTAAATAATAGGGGGCTGAGGACGGAACCTTGGTGGACCCCTACCTCTACCCGGAATTCATTGCTGTACTCATTTCCAACCCTCACCTTACTGGCAGCATCTCTGTACATGGCTCGCACAGCTCTCACTAACCATTCTTCTATCCCAAGTTTCCTCATTGACCACCAGATAAGGGATCGGGGGACCCTGTCAAAGGCTTTCTCCATGTCAACGAAAGCCAGGTACAGAGGTTTATCCTTAGCTAGGTATTTCTCTTGCAACTGTCTCACTAGAAATAAGGCATCAGTAGTGCTTTTACCTGGCACGAACCCAAACTGCATCTCATCTAAATTGATTCGCTCCCTAATTAGTTGGGCTATGACCCTCTCTGTAACTTTCATAACCTGATCTAACAGCTTGATGCCTCTGTAATTATTTGTATCTAAAGCGTCCCCTTTACCTTTGTAGCAGTTGACTATGATGCTGCTACACCAGTCATAGGGTATGACTCCTTCGTGTATCACCTGGTTCGTAATACGGGTGACTAGGCTATAGCCAACACTGCCAGATATTTTGAGCATCTCTGCAGTGATTCCTGATGGGCCGGGGGCTTTCCCGGTCTTCATACTCTTAATTGCTTTATCTACCCTGGTACTATCAACTCGGATAGCTGGTCCCTCTATTGGGTCGACATAAGGCAGGCTCTCTTTCTCCCATTCATTCTCTTTATTAAGCAATCTATCGTAGTGGCATCTCCAGACCTCTTTCTTTGCATCCTCATTTAATGCAAGCGTACCATCATCCATGCGAACACATTTCTCTCCTACAACATCACTATTCTCTCTCCTACACTGTCTTGCAACACGAAATACCTCGAGTCTTTGGTCCTCACGGCGCAGAACATTGGCAAATCTTTCCTTATCTGCTTCCCCTCTGGCTAAATAAACCTGTCGCCTAGCCTCTCTTCTGGCACATTGGTACAATTCCCTGCTACCACCGTTCTTCCAGTCCTTCCAAGCTTGTTTCTTTTGTCTAATAGCCCTGTCTACCTCCTTGTTCCACCACCACGTTACTCTGGGTCGGGAGGGGACCTTACACCACCCACAAATCTGGTCGGTGGCTTTCAACAGGTTGTCCCGCAGAAATCTCCAATTGTCTTCCACGTTGTATGATGCTATATCCCCTTCTATTTCGTTAAATGCTTCAAGTAACTTGTCTCTAAGTCTCTGTCCGTTTGCAGGGTCTTTAAGCTTCCACACCCTTCTTCTCCAAGCCTGTCTAATTCTGGGCACCCATTTTGCCTTAATCCCAAAGTCGCTAACTACTAATCTATGTTGTGGGGTACATTCTTCGCCAGGGTAGGTTTTGGCATTTATAAGCCGCCCTCTTTCCCTATTTCTGGCGAGGATGTAGTCGATTTGGCTAGAGTGTCTGCCGGAGCGGTAGGTGACTAGGTGACTGGCAGGTTTCCTGAAGTTGGTATTGCAGACCATAAGATTGGTTGCATCACAGAACTCCAGCAGTCTGGTTCCCTCCTCGTTGCGGGAACCGAAGCCATAGCCTCCATGTATGCCATGGAAGCCCCCAGCACGACGTCCGACATGACCGTTGAAGTCTCCAGCCACAAAGAGAAGGTCCCTGTCACTCGTCGACGAGGTAGTTTGCAAGAGGGTGTCATAGAATTGGTCTTTCAGACCATCTGGTAGCCCAGGTTGAGGTGCATAGGCTGAGATGACAGTAGCTAATCTATGATGAAGCACTAGTCTGATCTTAAGTACTCTGTCACTTACTCTAACGACCTCGATTACCTTATCCACCCATTTCTCCGCTAGAAGTATTCCTACGCCCCCGACCCCGTCAGTGTTCCCTGCCCAGAAAATCTTGTACCTGTGTTCTTTGCCTGTGAGGAACCTTGCAGAACCTCCTCTCCATCTTACTTCCTGGATGCAGCACATATCTACGCGTCTCCGTTCAAGTATCTCAACAATTTCACCAGATCTACCTTTCAGCGTACCGACGTTGAGAGTGCCAATCCTAACAGTATGGGTGTTGGGGGTGTGGGCCTGTAGCCTGGGAAGGGGAAAAGCAGTGTCGTGTACCTGAAAAGAAAACTTGCAATTGGAAGAATTCATAAGCAAAACAGTACCTACAACCTGCAAACATTTCTCAAACTTAATGCGCTACCCAAAGGTAGGGGAGAGGATGGCCAAGGCCACTAGATGGGTTCCGGGAGACAGCCGAGGTTGACAGGATGACAGAGGAATGAACTTCCGGTGGAGGGGGCGGGATGACAGAGGAATGAACTTCCGGTGGAGGGGGTGGGATGACAGAGAAATGAACTTCCGGTGGAGGGGGTGGGATGGCAGAGGAATGAACTTCCGGTGGAGGGGGTGGGATGACAGAGGAATGAACTTCCGATGGAGGGGGTGGGATGACAGAGGAATGAACTTCCGGTGGAGGGGGTGGGATGACAGAGGAATGAACTTCCGGTGGAGGGGGTGGGAGGGCGGGTTACCGCCAGCGAGTAGATAGGGCTCTTAATTGTAGATTTTAAATATTTGAGAGACAACAATGCATAAATCGTAATTTTTTAAAAGAGCAATGAATTCTGGGTGATTAGAATATAACGTAGCATGAATTTAGGAAGCTTAGAAAATGAATAAGCATGAATATAAGACAACAACTGAATTCAATTGAATTTCATGGAGAGAAACAAGATAAATAATAGGGGGCAAAACTAAAGCGCAAGGTATTATGAGATGTTTGAGGCCGTAAATAAATAAAAAAATCTCTATCTTATCTGCATCTTGGGTATTTCGTCGTAGTATGTCAGCGAGATAATTTAGAATGGGTTTCTCATTTATATATAGCCAGAACCTGAAGACCTTAAGGAAAACTACGAAGGAGAGAGAGGATGGAGGGGTAGACAGAGGCATGGCGGGAGAAAAGATCATCATCATCATCATCATATATATATATAAAGAGAGAGAGAGAGAGAGAGGGGGGACCAGTCAAGCAGCACATCACGCTGTAATTCTTGGGCTGAGAAATCAACACTTAAAAGCCATAATTTTAAGGAGCGATAAGAATTTTTGAATAAAGGAAAATGGGTAGTGGTGGGTAGGTACCGCCAGCGAGTAGATAGGGCTCTTAATTGTAGATTTTAAATATTTGAGAGACAACAATGCATAAATCGTAATTTTTTAAAAGAGCAATGAATTCTGGGTGATTAGAATATAACGTAGCATGAATTTAGGAAGCTTAGAAAATGAATAAGCATGAATTTAAGACAACAACTGAATTCAATTGAATTTCATGGAGAGAAACAAGATAAATAATAGGGGGCAAAACTAAAGCGCAAGGTATTATGAGATGTTTGAGGCCGTAAATAAATAAAAAATCTCTATCTTATCTGCATCTTGGGTATGTAATGTGGTTGTTTTGTGATCTGAGTTCAAATCTTTTTTGTTGCCTCCCTGGGTTGCAGACTTAATCTATCACCTTTTTCAACACCATCACCTGGCCCTTGGGATGCTTTTAGCAGAGGATTTCTCTGTTGTATGCATTCATGTTAGGTCTCTTGTTTTGAGAATGTCTTTCTTCCATTCACCACTCTCACAGACCCTGGAAAAATAAAGGGCCATTGGCAGGGCCCTTCTCCCTTGCTAGGCTTTTAAAAAATTAAGTTTACAAAAAACCAACAATTAATTTCACTTGAGAATTAGAAATCTACTATAAACTACCTAAAATAGTGTATCCTTAGATGAACATATCCGTTCATTTAACTTAGATGAACATATCCGTTCACCACCACTAGCATGGACTATTAGAGAAAGTAGCTAAACCTCACCCAAATCACACGTGGAGCAATAAATTTCTAGCTGGCATTCACTGACTTGATCAACAAGCTTGGGGGAAATGACATGACAGCAACAACAACACCAACAATATCACACTCACAAGCATACACACACACACACACACACACACCACTACCACAGTCACCACCACAACCATCAAGACCCAGAAAAGAAAATTAAATTCATGATGTATAAAAGGTTAATGAATGTAGGATCTGTTAGAAATAGCAGCCAAATCCCCTTCCAATAACACCATAGTGTCTTAACATAACTTTATACATATTTATGTATGTGACCAGTGACAGTTGAATTGTACATGAGAGCTAGATCTGTTAGAAACAGCAGCCAAATGCCCCTCCAGCCTACTGAAATTAATTGCAGTTTATAAATTCTATGGCTGTCTTTCAACAAATGAACAACAGGTCCATTTAACTGCAGCACTTGATATGCTAGAAACAACAGCAAGACTTTAGCAAACATATATGAAGAAAGAGAAAGGGCAATTTTGAAGTAAACACTCCATACAACCCCTCATAACTTTATTATTTTCTGGAATTTTCAGAAGAGTTTTGTGAATTTGTTCTCAACACAGAAATTGATACAGTTATGCAAAAGTGAAAAGGAAAGATTGTTTTTGTGTTTTTTAAGTGCTATTTAGCTGTTATTTTTAACACTTTCATGTATTGATGCTTTCATCATATTTCTCTCAATAAATTCATTTAATGATCTTTTGCTGGGGTTTAAGCACAAAGTCCAGACTGTCCATTTTCTAAATCTGCATTTTAAAGAAAAAATTTTAAAAGATTGTTTTAAATTTCAAAAAATTAAAACAAAATTTCCTGGAAATTGAAAAAACAAAACTGTTAGGAGTGATTATATGGGATGCTTAAATCAGAACTCCAGCATGGACAAAATATAGAAAGAAGCAGAAAGAAAAATATTTAAATATCTCATGTATCAATGCTTAATGGACACTAGGCCTTCTGCAAGAAATAGCAGTCAAGTCTCCTTGAATCACAGAATTACCTGTCTGTCTATTATCAGCTCTTCTTAACAGCATTTGGAATCAGATACCTTCCTTGCAACCCTCCCCCGTATAGACATTCAGTCCCAGGGCACCATTTTCTACCATACACATGTGATTATTCTTTGTCTCTTGGCACAAGGCCTGGAATTCTAGTAGAGGCAGCTAATCGACTCCATCGACCCTGCGTGTGAACGATTCTTTCACCTCACTGGCTTATACACACACACACACACACACACACACACACACACACACACACACACAGTGTAACATCACTCACTCTCTCCCTCTCCATCTTTCTATTCATTTATTTACGTAATAATTCTCATTTTACTTTTAGCACAAGGCCTGCAATTATTGTGGGCAGCTAATCGATTACATTGACCCTATTACATGATTTGTGCTCAATTCATGACCATGGAACAATCAGATGCAAAGTTACCCTCACCAGAATTTGAACTCACAATGTGAAACTGTACAAAATGGCTGCAAGCATTTCCTCTGACATGTGAGGGATTCTGCCAACACGCTGTCTTATGAACATACACACACACATACTATAACTACAATAATATATATCATATATAGTTATATTAATATATATGCTTCTAGAAATAGCAGTCAAATTTCCTAAAATCACACATCATGCTGTGTTAGGTCTGAAGAATGTATCTGCATTGTAGGAAGGCTCGTTGGAATTACCAGCCAATTAAAGCTCTAATTACAGTGTACTTTCTAATGCATGTATATATGAGGTTGTAGTAACGTCTCACGCATGCGTGGAATTAAACAACCAAGCGTTCCCGCTTCTATTCTATCTCTTTCTCGGTCGGCCGGCCATGAGCATGGACGTGTCAAGCAGTGTCTCCAACATTCCAACCTGGAGACAGTCTCTTGCTGGCCAGCAATAGAGCATGGACGTGTTTAGCTGTCACTCTCCATCTTTCAGACTTACGCTCAACAGCTTGCTTACATCTACATAACAACGTCCCAACAACTATGCTCACACACACAGAAGCTGTAACAACAAACAAGAGCTAAAGATATATATATTTACCACCTGAATGAATGTTGTTTAGGTTGATAGTCCGGAGTTCAGCGTTCCGTTATATTTTAAATTTTATATAGGAAAGTCAGGTATACATCTAATGATGTATAACCAACTTTCCAATACTGGTGACCCCCGACGTGATTCGAACACGCAGCCCGCTGAGCTACAATACCAACCTATAACTGGTGAACCCCGACTAAAGAACAAATACGGCCATGGAAACTGAATTACGTATTACCAACATCAACAAGCGCGGTTTTTATCTCGCCTCTGTTAGAGTGGATTTTTCCACTCACGATAAACAGACAAGAATTACAGCCTGCGACTTTCCAATTGTGTACTTAAAAAAAAAACTTGGTATAAAACTCTCACGTGTTCTGACTTTCTATCTGCTGTGATATCTCACATACATATAGACGGCCTGTCTTTTATTATGTTCTTATATGTCGCATTCACACTCTCACATACACATACATCTTTTATGCCACACTAAATAACTCTTGTTATTCATTTCATACGGTTGTCTTTTCTATCGTCTCATTACTGGTATTTACGAAATCTATGTTATCGAAGTATAACATTATTTGTATATCATCATTGATATATATTTTGTATTCGACCGTGTGACACGTTTAAATAAAAGGAGTCCTCTGTTTTTCCATTCGTCACCATTTGTCCTTTTGAGTTCGCACGGTCGTTCTTTCATCTTGGGTTAAGAAAATTTTTCTTCGAGGTTTTCGCTAATGGCCGTACAGAGATTTGTCTGTCGACCGTCTGTAAAAAGCGCACCTCTTCAACCATCATCAACGAACAGCCTTTTCACCACCAGCTTCGTTCAACCAAGATTACCACCGTGACGACAACAATTACTACTACCAACTACAAGCATTCCTCCCGACGTCGCCAAGTTTCAACAGGACATTCTATCTCCTTGTGGGACTCTTGTACGAACTGGATTTTTTCTCTACAGACACTTTCACTTGTTCTGTGTTTTCACTTACACACACACTAGTGCACTCATATATTTTCTTTCCTTTCAGGGAAAACAAACAATCAGACTTTTACATTGCGTGATTCCAGTTTCCTGGACAGTTGTCATCATGGTTGTTTTGTCATTGTCATTTCATTTGTACATTGCATGCATGTATCACACGAGTGTACATTTCATTTCTTTCATTTTTCTTTGTGTGTGTTTTGTGCTACATCTTGTGGGTGGTTTTCAGTGGCCATCCTGCCTCAGGCGTTCTAACAGATTTCATATTATCGTGCGTTTCCGCACTGGCAAGGTAGCCCTGTAGTAACGCCGTGCGCATGCGTGGAATTAAACAACCAAGCGTTCCCGCTTCTATTCTATCTCTTTCTCGGTCGGCCGGCCATGAGCATGGACGTGTCAAGCAGTGTCTCCAACATTCCAACCTGGAGACAGTCTCTTTCTTGCTGGCCAGCAATAGAGCATGGACGTGTTTAGCTGTCACTCTCCATCTTTCGGAGTTACACTCGACAGCTCGCTTACATCTACATAACAATGTCTCAACAACTATGCTCACACACACAGAAGCTGTAACAATAAACAAGAGCTAAAGATATATATATTTACCACCTGAATAAATGTTGTTTAGGTTGATAGTCCGGAGTTCAGCATTCCGTTATATTCTTAATATTATATAGGAAAGTCAGGTATACATCTAATGATGGATAACCCACTTTCCTATAAGGTCATACAGGATCTCTGTCTAGTAGCTAGATCACTTTTAGTAAATGTTGATTTAACCCCTCCCCTTAACATTTCTGGCTTTCTCCATAAGTCAGGAAAAAAATCTATTCGTTTTGAGGACAGGGAGTCGCTTCTTGTATATCTGTATATATAGTTGTATTGATATTTTCTCTTGTAGAAATAGCAGTCAAATCCCTTTAAATCACACATTATACTGGGTAATGTCTGAAGGAAATATCTATAGTGTGACTCAGCTTGTTAGAAATAACGTCCAAATCTCCCTCTGACATTAAACATAGGAGATGAAAGAGAGAGACAAAGAGAGTAGAATGAGAGAGGGAGGAGGACATATAATGAGGGAGTGAGAAAGAAGGTGCTACATGGAGGGATCGATGGAATAACTACAAGGCTTAACAAAAAAATGAGGGGTGTTCATTAACGATGTCCTATCACCCACCCACTTCCAGTTATTGCAGGAAACAGAACTTGTACAGGTAGAATCCTACATGTCTCTACACGTCACATTGTAAATTGCAGCTTTCCACTAGAATTCGTTTGTCTTTTTTGGCTGCTGAAGTGCACTAAGCAGTTATAATGGAGGCAGTTGAATGCAGATCAATGATCAGGTTCTTTATACTTGAAAGGTCGTACACCAAATGAGACTTTTGATGAGATGAAAGAAGTTTATGGTGACGATGCACCATCATACGACATAGTCAAGCACTAGCATCACCAGTTCAAATGGGGCTGGACATTGGTGGAAACAGTTGGACAACCACATTCTTTATATTCTTATCATGATTCTGCACCATCCCTCTGTACACCACTATAAATTGTATTCCTAGTTTTGCTGTTTATATCTGGTCATAACCTACACAATATACAGTTCCTGTCAGTACAGAGAGTTCTTTCGAATGGATTTTATGGCAGTTCCTGGCCTTTCTTCCTGCTTCAGTCAGTGGATTCAATTTACCCGAGGTTTTTCTAAATTAATATGTTAGTTCTCCTCCAAGGCTAGCATTGATGAACATGATGTTTTGGTACGTTTGGCCATCATACCATGAGCTGGCCTTCCCTATCTTCCTCTTCGTCCCTTCTATACTATGCCATGATTTACTCTTGTCTAGCAGGCAGATCCCATTTGCATCATTCTCTATGATGGTCTTGAGTTTTGTCACGGCTCCTTTGTCCACCCTGATCCTTTCTCTTTGACTGTCCCTGGAGAACTGCAAGCAGTAGATGAAGTACTGTATGTGTCTCTTCAATTCCGTTGGGTCACACATTTAGGACTCCTTTCTCATAACCCTTATCAAGTCCGATATCAGGATATTGAACTTAGTATCATCCACATTTGTTGTATTCTGTGGCACAGGGATCTGGAGGCCATGGGTTTGGCATAGTATGAATGGAGAATCTGAACTTTGCTATTTCTAGTTTCCATCTACAGTTGAGTGTCCAAAACATGTAGTTTGTAGTTGGGGTGCTTATTAGGGTCATCTATTGTTCGTTAACACCCTGTTAGATGGGATTAGCTATTTGCTGGATGCTCTTCATGGTGCTTGCTTCTAGTTCATAGATGTTATCTTGTGGAAGTGTTTTTACTACTTTCTTGAAATCATTAACATAGCGAGAATACATGGTTAGGATTATGGAGTTCTCTGCAGAGCGTTCTTGGAATCTCTTATCCCACCATACCATAAAGAGGTTGGCCACATGCCCTCTTCCTAGGCATATATTTTTTCATTGAACTCAAACATTTGATACTTTAGAATAACTTTGGTACTAGCAACTATCATGTAACATTTTCTCACCTGGTCATAGTTTTCTGGAGTCCTTATGCCTCTGATCCACCTTTTCCATCTGTCCATAAGGGTATTCTTGGCCATGGGGTGATGGTAGGGTGTCTACCTGTTTTCGGTTGACTGGGGCAGAAGCATGAAGAATCTTGCAAAAGCAAACACATAAACAGAGAAAATAGGTTGTGCTTTATTGAGTGACTAAATGACTAAATCTTTTTGAAGAGAGAAAACATCAGGTGAGTTTTATTTCAAATGATTGTTTTCGGGTTAGATCACAGTGACGTCAGTCTTTCTGTACAAGTAAATGTGTGCCCAAGCACATCTGCACACACACACACACTTTTACTTAGACATAGACACAGGCGTCATTGTGGCCTGACCCAAAACTGATCATTTCAAATAAAATCTCACCTGATGTTTCTTCTATTCAACAAGTATTAATCATTTCATTTAATAATGCACAACAACCAGTTTTTTTTTTTTCCTTTTCGTGTATTTAATTTGTTTATTATTTTGACCTTTTGCAATTTCTATTCATGTGTATATGCATCAATGTGTGTGCATATATGTATGAGTGTGTGCAAACAGCTGCGTGTGCATGTGTGTGTGTGTGTGGGTATGCAACACACCCATGAAGACTTGGGAAGACGAGAAGACTGCATGAAAAGAAATCTGATACACCCTCCACCCCACCAAAGAAAGGAGAAGACTTTGGAAATTGCTTTTAAATAAGAAACTCAGTCTGTCTGTCTGTCTGTCTGTCTGTCTATCTGTCAATGTATAAATATATCTATTTGTGTGTGTGTGTATATATGGTGGTGCTCCAGCATAACCACAGCTGCATGGCTGAAATGAGTAAAAGAATAAAACAATAGTATATATGTATACAGATATACATATTTAGATACACACACACACACACACACACACACACATATATAAATACATACATATGCAATTTATATACATATATATGTATGTATGTATATATATATACATATATATATATATATATATATATATATATATATATATATATATATATATATTAGTGCTTCCAACCTTACTTAGTGCTTCCACTATTCTGTCCGTCTCATTATAATGTCGTCAAATTCATTTCAGTTGTCCATAACAATGTCGTCAAATTCACTCAGATATTCAAGTTATTCAATTTTAATTTTTATCACATAGTCACTTATCTCTGCCTTAGATTAGCTGACCGAAAACTCTTATTTCTCAATTCTATATTTCTACCACTTACTGTCTCTATGAGACATAAATCCCAAAAGAGTATCTCTCTATTGCCCTCGTGCTCTGGCCTAACCCTCTCTCCTTTAGTCTGTCTCTCTCGATCCCACTCTCTCTCTCTCTTTTCTCCTCCTCTTTCGATTAACCCCTTGCTTCGCCAGGGCTATAAAACTAGCGCGCGCACCCCAAATTCCCCCACTAGACCTAAATACCTTTGCAGCAATGGCTGTCGTGCACCCGCCCTCTCACCCCCCCACCAGTACCGGAAGTTCCTACCTTCTCCACCGGTACCGTAAGTACTTGGCTGTCTCCCATAAACACTTCTAAAGGCTTCACGCCATTCCCCCCTACCCCCACTTAGGGTTCATCTCCTATGTAAGGTAGCGATCATATGGTGCAAAATACGATAGTGTAGTAGATGCAGGTTGAAATGAATGCTACTGATTGTTTATGAATTCTGCAAAATGCAAGCTTTCTTTTAAGGTACGTGACGCTGCTGTTCCCCGCCCCAGGGTCTCACAGGCCCATACCTCCCACACCCTCAGGGTTGGCACTCTCAACGTCGGCACACTGAAAGGTAGGTCTGGTGAGATTATTGAGATGCTTGAACGGAGATGTGTCAATATCTGCTGCCTCCAAGAAGTAAGGTGGAGAGGAGGTTCCACTAGGTTCCTCACAGGCAAAGAACACAGGTACAAGATTTTCTGGGCAGGGAACACAGACGGGGTCGGCGGCGTGGGTATACTTCTTGCAGAGAAATGGGTGGATAAGGTAATCGAGGTGGTTAGAGTATGCGATAGAATACTTAAGATTAGATTAGTCCTTCACCATGAGTTAGCAACCATTATCTCGGCCTATGCCCCTCAGCCCAGGCTACCCAACGGACAGAAAGACCAATTTTATGACACCCTCCTGCAGACTACCTTGTCCACGAATGACAGGGACCTTTTCTTTGTGGCTGGTGACTTCAATGGGCATGTTGGACAACATTCAGGGGGCTTTTATGGCGTACATGGAGGCTATGGTTTTGGTTCACGCAATGAAGAGGGAACCAGGCTGCTGGAGTTCTGTGATGCAAATGACCTTATGGTTTGCAATACTAACTTCAGGAAACCTGCCAGTCACCTAGTCACCTACCGTTCTGGCAGACACACTAGCCAAATCGACTACATCCTCACCAGGAAAAGGGAAAGATGGCTGCTTATAAAAGCCCAAACCTTTCCTGGCAAAGAATGTACCCCACAACATAGACTAGTAGTTAGTGACTTCAGGATTAGAGCTAAGTGGTTGCCCAGAAGACGACCAGCATGGAGGAGAAGGGTCTGGAAGCTCAAAGATCCTGCGAATGGACAGAGATTTAGAGACTTATTATTCAAAGCCTTTGACGAAATAGAGGGGGATATAGCTTCACATGATGTAGAAGACAACTGGAGGTTTCAACAGGACAACCTGCTGAGGGCCACTGACCAGATCTGTGGATGGTGCAAAGTCCCCTCTCGACCCAATATAATGTAGTGATGGAACAATGTTATTGACAGAGACATTAGGGAAAAGAAACAGGCTTGGAAGGACTGGAAGAACGGTGGTAGCAGGGAATTGCATCAGACTGCTAGAAGGGAAGCTAAGCGACAGGTTTATTTAGCCAGAGGGGAAGCAGAAGAGAAAAAGTTTGCCAATGTTATGTGCTGTGAGGAACAAAGACTTGAGGTATATCGTGACAACTAATTAGGGAACGAGTCACTTTAGATGAGATGCAGTTTGGGTTCGTGCCAGGGAAAAGTAACACTGATGCTATATTTCTGGTAAGACAGTTGCAGGAGAAATACCTAGCCAAAGATAAACCTCTGTACCTAACTTTTGTTGACATGGAGAAAGCCTTTGACAGGGTCCCCCGATCCCTTATCTGGTGGTCATTGAGGAGACGAGGGATAGAAGAATGGTTAGTGAGAGCTGTGCGAGCCATGTACAGAGACGCTGTCAGTAAGGTGAGGGTTGGCAACGAGTACAGTGAAGAATTCCGGGTAGAGGTAGGAGTCCACCAAGGTTGAGTCCTCAGGCCCCTCCTATTTACAATAGTCCTCCAGGCGATAACAGAGGAATTCAAGAGGGGATGCCCGTGGGAGCTCCTCTATGCTGATGACCTTGCACTAATTGCTGGGTCACTATCAGAACTAGAGGAGAAGTTTCAGGTGTGGAAGCAAGGATTAGAATCGAAGGGCCTTAGAGTCAACCTAGCTAAAACCAAAGTCCTAATAAGTAGGAAGGTAGACAAAACCACAAAGCCCTTCAGGTAGATGGCGCTGCTCGATCTGTAGAAAAGGCGTAGGTAGAAACTTTATAAGATGTACCCAGTGGAAGCTATGGACACATAAGATGTGCAGCAATATCAAAGGTAGGTTAACTAGGAAGTTAGTTTTTATATGTGGCAGATGTTCAGGAGCAATACTATAAGACCCAAGTTAAAAACATTCCCAACAATTCAATTTCTCTGGTTGACATTAACACACCTACCCCCAATAGGGACCTTAATTCCCACATTTTAGAGCTCCATGAGCAAAATACTTTTTATATGTTCCATAAGACTGGAATTTTGGAATCTGTGCATAAAGATCAGTAGTATGGGAAATATGTGGCATGATTAGAATTTTTTATGGTGTGTAAAGAGGGAAAGAACCCTCAGGGAAAACAAACAATCAGACTTTTACATTGCGTGATTCCAGTTTCCTGGACAGTTGTCATCATGGTTGTTTTGTCATTGTCATTTCATTTGTACATTGCATGCATGTATCACACGAGTGTACATTTCATTTCTTTCATTTTTCTTTGTGTGTGTTTTGTGCTACATCTTGTGGGTGGTTTTCAGTGGCCATCCTGCCTCAGGCGTTCTAACAGATTTCATATTATCGTGCGTTTCCGCACTGGCAAGGTAGCCCTGTAGTAACGCCGTGCGCATGCGTGGAATTAAACAACCAAGCGTTCCCGCTTCTATTCTATCTCTTTCTCGGTCGGCCGGCCATGAGCATGGACGTGTCAAGCAGTGTCTCCAACATTCCAACCTGGAGACAGTCTCTTTCTTGCTGGCCAGCAATAGAGCATGGACGTGTTTAGCTGTCACTCTCCATCTTTCGGAGTTACACTCGACAGCTCGCTTACATCTACATAACAATGTCTCAACAACTATGCTCACACACACAGAAGCTGTAACAATAAACAAGAGCTAAAGATATATATATTTACCACCTGAATAAATGTTGTTTAGGTTGATAGTCCGGAGTTCAGCATTCCGTTATATTCTTAATATTATATAGGAAAGTCAGGTATACATCTAATGATGGATAACCCACTTTCCTATAAGGTCATACAGGATCTCTGTCTAGTAGCTAGATCACTTTTAGTAAATGTTGATTTAACCCCTCCCCTTAACATTTCTGGCTTTCTCCATAAGTCAGGAAAAAAATCTATTCGTTTTGAGGACAGGGAGTCGCTTCTTGTATATCTGTATATATAGTTGTATTGATATTTTCTCTTGTAGAAATAGCAGTCAAATCCCTTTAAATCACACATTATACTGGGTAATGTCTGAAGGAAATATCTATAGTGTGACTCAGCTTGTTAGAAATAACGTCCAAATCTCCCTCTGACATTAAACATAGGAGATGAAAGAGAGAGACAAAGAGAGTAGAATGAGAGAGGGAGGAGGACATATAATGAGGGAGTGAGAAAGAAGGTGCTACATGGAGGGATCGATGGAATAACTACAAGGCTTAACAAAAAAATGAGGGGTGTTCATTAACGATGTCCTATCACCCACCCACTTCCAGTTATTGCAGGAAACAGAACTTGTACAGGTAGAATCCTACATGTCTCTACACGTCACATTGTAAATTGCAGCTTTCCACTAGAATTCGTTTGTCTTTTTTGGCTGCTGAAGTGCACTAAGCAGTTATAATGGAGGCAGTTGAATGCAGATCAATGATCAGGTTCTTTATACTTGAAAGGTCGTACACCAAATGAGACTTTTGATGAGATGAAAGAAGTTTATGGTGACGATGCACCATCATACGACATAGTCAAGCACTAGCATCACCAGTTCAAATGGGGCTGGACATTGGTGGAAACAGTTGGACAACCACATTCTTTATATTCTTATCATGATTCTGCACCATCCCTCTGTACACCACTATAAATTGTATTCCTAGTTTTGCTGTTTATATCTGGTCATAACCTACACAATATACAGTTCCTGTCAGTACAGAGAGTTCTTTCGAATGGATTTTATGGCAGTTCCTGGCCTTTCTTCCTGCTTCAGTCAGTGGATTCAATTTACCCGAGGTTTTTCTAAATTAATATGTTAGTTCTCCTCCAAGGCTAGCATTGATGAACATGATGTTTTGGTACGTTTGGCCATCATACCATGAGCTGGCCTTCCCTATCTTCCTCTTCGTCCCTTCTATACTATGCCATGATTTACTCTTGTCTAGCAGGCAGATCCCATTTGCATCATTCTCTATGATGGTCTTGAGTTTTGTCACGGCTCCTTTGTCCACCCTGATCCTTTCTCTTTGACTGTCCCTGGAGAACTGCAAGCAGTAGATGAAGTACTGTATGTGTCTCTTCAATTCCGTTGGGTCACACATTTAGGACTCCTTTCTCATAACCCTTATCAAGTCCGATATCAGGATATTGAACTTAGTATCATCCACATTTGTTGTATTCTGTGGCACAGGGATCTGGAGGCCATGGGTTTGGCATAGTATGAATGGAGAATCTGAACTTTGCTATTTCTAGTTTCCATCTACAGTTGAGTGTCCAAAACATGTAGTTTGTAGTTGGGGTGCTTATTAGGGTCATCTATTGTTCGTTAACACCCTGTTAGATGGGATTAGCTATTTGCTGGATGCTCTTCATGGTGCTTGCTTCTAGTTCATAGATGTTATCTTGTGGAAGTGTTTTTACTACTTTCTTGAAATCATTAACATAGCGAGAATACATGGTTAGGATTATGGAGTTCTCTGCAGAGCGTTCTTGGAATCTCTTATCCCACCATACCATAAAGAGGTTGGCCACATGCCCTCTTCCTAGGCATATATTTTTTCATTGAACTCAAACATTTGATACTTTAGAATAACTTTGGTACTAGCAACTATCATGTAACATTTTCTCACCTGGTCATAGTTTTCTGGAGTCCTTATGCCTCTGATCCACCTTTTCCATCTGTCCATAAGGGTATTCTTGGCCATGGGGTGATGGTAGGGTGTCTACCTGTTTTCGGTTGACTGGGGCAGAAGCATGAAGAATCTTGCAAAAGCAAACACATAAACAGAGAAAATAGGTTGTGCTTTATTGAGTGACTAAATGACTAAATCTTTTTGAAGAGAGAAAACATCAGGTGAGTTTTATTTCAAATGATTGTTTTCGGGTTAGATCACAGTGACGTCAGTCTTTCTGTACAAGTAAATGTGTGCCCAAGCACATCTGCACACACACACACACTTTTACTTAGACATAGACACAGGCGTCATTGTGGCCTGACCCAAAACTGATCATTTCAAATAAAATCTCACCTGATGTTTCTTCTATTCAACAAGTATTAATCATTTCATTTAATAATGCACAACAACCAGTTTTTTTTTTTTCCTTTTCGTGTATTTAATTTGTTTATTATTTTGACCTTTTGCAATTTCTATTCATGTGTATATGCATCAATGTGTGTGCATATATGTATGAGTGTGTGCAAACAGCTGCGTGTGCATGTGTGTGTGTGTGTGGGTATGCAACACACCCATGAAGACTTGGGAAGACGAGAAGACTGCATGAAAAGAAATCTGATACACCCTCCACCCCACCAAAGAAAGGAGAAGACTTTGGAAATTGCTTTTAAATAAGAAACTCAGTCTGTCTGTCTGTCTGTCTGTCTGTCTATCTGTCAATGTATAAATATATCTATTTGTGTGTGTGTGTATATATGGTGGTGCTCCAGCATAACCACAGCTGCATGGCTGAAATGAGTAAAAGAATAAAACAATAGTATATATGTATACAGATATACATATTTAGATACACACACACACACACACACACACACACATATATAAATACATACATATGCAATTTATATACATATATATGTATGTATGTATATATATATACATATATATATATATATATATATATATATATATATATATATATATATATATATTAGTGCTTCCAACCTTACTTAGTGCTTCCACTATTCTGTCCGTCTCATTATAATGTCGTCAAATTCATTTCAGTTGTCCATAACAATGTCGTCAAATTCACTCAGATATTCAAGTTATTCAATTTTAATTTTTATCACATAGTCACTTATCTCTGCCTTAGATTAGCTGACCGAAAACTCTTATTTCTCAATTCTATATTTCTACCACTTACTGTCTCTATGAGACATAAATCCCAAAAGAGTATCTCTCTATTGCCCTCGTGCTCTGGCCTAACCCTCTCTCCTTTAGTCTGTCTCTCTCGATCCCACTCTCTCTCTCTCTTTTCTCCTCCTCTTTCGATTAACCCCTTGCTTCGCCAGGGCTATAAAACTAGCGCGCGCACCCCAAATTCCCCCACTAGACCTAAATACCTTTGCAGCAATGGCTGTCGTGCACCCGCCCTCTCACCCCCCCACCAGTACCGGAAGTTCCTACCTTCTCCACCGGTACCGTAAGTACTTGGCTGTCTCCCATAAACACTTCTAAAGGCTTCACGCCATTCCCCCCTACCCCCACTTAGGGTTCATCTCCTATGTAAGGTAGCGATCATATGGTGCAAAATACGATAGTGTAGTAGATGCAGGTTGAAATGAATGCTACTGATTGTTTATGAATTCTGCAAAATGCAAGCTTTCTTTTAAGGTACGTGACGCTGCTGTTCCCCGCCCCAGGGTCTCACAGGCCCATACCTCCCACACCCTCAGGGTTGGCACTCTCAACGTCGGCACACTGAAAGGTAGGTCTGGTGAGATTATTGAGATGCTTGAACGGAGATGTGTCAATATCTGCTGCCTCCAAGAAGTAAGGTGGAGAGGAGGTTCCACTAGGTTCCTCACAGGCAAAGAACACAGGTACAAGATTTTCTGGGCAGGGAACACAGACGGGGTCGGCGGCGTGGGTATACTTCTTGCAGAGAAATGGGTGGATAAGGTAATCGAGGTGGTTAGAGTATGCGATAGAATACTTAAGATTAGATTAGTCCTTCACCATGAGTTAGCAACCATTATCTCGGCCTATGCCCCTCAGCCCAGGCTACCCAACGGACAGAAAGACCAATTTTATGACACCCTCCTGCAGACTACCTTGTCCACGAATGACAGGGACCTTTTCTTTGTGGCTGGTGACTTCAATGGGCATGTTGGACAACATTCAGGGGGCTTTTATGGCGTACATGGAGGCTATGGTTTTGGTTCACGCAATGAAGAGGGAACCAGGCTGCTGGAGTTCTGTGATGCAAATGACCTTATGGTTTGCAATACTAACTTCAGGAAACCTGCCAGTCACCTAGTCACCTACCGTTCTGGCAGACACACTAGCCAAATCGACTACATCCTCACCAGGAAAAGGGAAAGATGGCTGCTTATAAAAGCCCAAACCTTTCCTGGCAAAGAATGTACCCCACAACATAGACTAGTAGTTAGTGACTTCAGGATTAGAGCTAAGTGGTTGCCCAGAAGACGACCAGCATGGAGGAGAAGGGTCTGGAAGCTCAAAGATCCTGCGAATGGACAGAGATTTAGAGACTTATTATTCAAAGCCTTTGACGAAATAGAGGGGGATATAGCTTCACATGATGTAGAAGACAACTGGAGGTTTCAACAGGACAACCTGCTGAGGGCCACTGACCAGATCTGTGGATGGTGCAAAGTCCCCTCTCGACCCAATATAATGTAGTGATGGAACAATGTTATTGACAGAGACATTAGGGAAAAGAAACAGGCTTGGAAGGACTGGAAGAACGGTGGTAGCAGGGAATTGCATCAGACTGCTAGAAGGGAAGCTAAGCGACAGGTTTATTTAGCCAGAGGGGAAGCAGAAGAGAAAAAGTTTGCCAATGTTATGTGCTGTGAGGAACAAAGACTTGAGGTATATCGTGACAACTAATTAGGGAACGAGTCACTTTAGATGAGATGCAGTTTGGGTTCGTGCCAGGGAAAAGTAACACTGATGCTATATTTCTGGTAAGACAGTTGCAGGAGAAATACCTAGCCAAAGATAAACCTCTGTACCTAACTTTTGTTGACATGGAGAAAGCCTTTGACAGGGTCCCCCGATCCCTTATCTGGTGGTCATTGAGGAGACGAGGGATAGAAGAATGGTTAGTGAGAGCTGTGCGAGCCATGTACAGAGACGCTGTCAGTAAGGTGAGGGTTGGCAACGAGTACAGTGAAGAATTCCGGGTAGAGGTAGGAGTCCACCAAGGTTGAGTCCTCAGGCCCCTCCTATTTACAATAGTCCTCCAGGCGATAACAGAGGAATTCAAGAGGGGATGCCCGTGGGAGCTCCTCTATGCTGATGACCTTGCACTAATTGCTGGGTCACTATCAGAACTAGAGGAGAAGTTTCAGGTGTGGAAGCAAGGATTAGAATCGAAGGGCCTTAGAGTCAACCTAGCTAAAACCAAAGTCCTAATAAGTAGGAAGGTAGACAAAACCACAAAGCCCTTCAGGTAGATGGCGCTGCTCGATCTGTAGAAAAGGCGTAGGTAGAAACTTTATAAGATGTACCCAGTGGAAGCTATGGACACATAAGATGTGCAGCAATATCAAAGGTAGGTTAACTAGGAAGTTAGTTTTTATATGTGGCAGATGTTCAGGAGCAATACTATAAGACCCAAGTTAAAAACATTCCCAACAATTCAATTTCTCTGGTTGACATTAACACACCTACCCCCAATAGGGACCTTAATTCCCACATTTTAGAGCTCCATGAGCAAAATACTTTTTATATGTTCCATAAGACTGGAATTTTGGAATCTGTGCATAAAGATCAGTAGTATGGGAAATATGTGGCATGATTAGAATTTTTTATGGTGTGTAAAGAGGGAAAGAACCCTCATCTGCAATTTTGATGAAATTCGAATCATAGGTATTCCAGTTCCTTACAGAAAATATAACAGAAAAGTCTCATTCTTCAATTGCATGTAACATGGGCAACGCTGGGTATCTCTGCTAATATATATATATATATATATATATATATATATATATGAATGCATACATATATACATGTGTGTGTGTGTTAATATATATATATATATATATATATATATATATATATATATATATATATACATATATATACACATACATATATAGGCTGGTCGTATAAAAGAACACATAAAACCTAAAGGAAACTGAAAATGAAATAATCTAATTTAATGAGGGTTTTCGAAGGGATCATAAATAAATGGCTCTAGATACACATAAAAGGCATCTATAAATTACTCTTGCAATTTGGAAAATTAAGGGAAACATGAACCCTAAAGAGACCGATAGAATAAGGAATAAATTGTGGTGGTTGATTTCTTTGACTAAAAATTCTTCAAGGCTGTGCCCCAGCATGGCCGCAGTCAAACGAGTGAAGCAAGTAAGAGATAAAAGATATGTGTGTGTGTTTGTGTACAACTGGGTTATGAAAGACATAAAAGTGTTTTTGCGAAGGACATTGAATCCGTATGCATAGTTCATGGCACCCAAGTGATGTCAAGACATTTCAACAGAACAGGAAAACAGTTTCTGACAGATGCAAAAGTTTCACAGGAATTCATTAACTCAACATTGACTAAAGAGTGTTGATTGAAATATGTGTTATGTTTAAAGATGTATTATATTTAATAGGTTTCTGTACACAGACATGCAAAGACCTTTGCTGTGTAGATTCTCTCAGGAAGGGAATTCTCCTTACAGGAAATGCTTGTGAGAAGCCCCCCTCCACTGGGCTATATATACCTGTCTGCATAGATATGTATAATTGTGTGTGTGTGTGTGTGTGTGTGTGTGCATCATCATCATTTAAGGGCTGCCATATGCCACACCACCAGATACTTTAAGCATTTCAGTGGTGATTCTTGAGGGGCCAGGGGCTTTCCTGGTCTTCATACGTCTCATGGTTTTATCTACCATGCTGCTGTCTATTCGGATTGCTGGTCCCTCTGTTGGATCCACATTAGAGAGACTCTCCTGTACACACACACACACACACATTTATATGTGTGTGTGTGTATGTCCAGATGCATGGCTCAGTAGTCAGAGCATCGGTTCCACAATCATGAGATAGTGAGTTCGATTCCCAGAGTGGGCTGTGTGTTGTGTCCTTGGGCAAGACACTTTATTTCACATTGCTCCAGTTTGCCTTTCCGTTGGATAAAATCGGTGGTGTGGAGAGGGATGGTTTGCTTGCCTAGCCCGAGGGGTGGGGGTCATTCGATAGCTAAAACCGTGCAAAGTGAATTGTGACCAGTGATGTGTAGCAACATTGGATAGTCTTGTCGGTCACGTGATCGGTCCGTTTGTATGCATGTATGTATGAATGTGTGTGTGTGTGGGTGTGTGAAAAGTCCACTTTCTGTTCTGCTATGGGGGTGGACAGTTTGCCATAGGACGGCACCAGGCTGTGTTAGCCACATTGCATTGGTTTCTATGGCTGGATACCCTTCCAGATGCCAACCACTTCATAGAAGTGCCTTTAACATGGCTCCACCGAGTCACTTGCAAGATGAAGACGTCTCAACAGGAAGGGATGAGTAGCACTGAGGGAGATGGGTTTGTGCCAATTGAGAGGTGAATGTATAATAGGGAGCAGATTAGAGTTAGGGGTCATATTGTAGGAGATACTTGGCTGTCCCCGTTTGAAAGATTGAGAGAAATAAATGGCAGGGGAGATGTGTGATGGGACATATTCTTAAGGGACAGCGGGAGAGAATATAAATGAAATGAAGGACATACCAAGGATTGGACAGGGTGAGTGGACAGAGGAGATCAAGGGGTAGGGGTGATTCATGAGAGTATGAAGAGAGACAGATGGAGATATGAAGAATGTAGCAGGTGATGGTGAGGGATATAGGGGCAGCTCAGGGGGCCAGGGTAGGTTTGTGAGGGCATTGAGAGTGAGTGAATGTGATGGGGGAGAGGAGCATGCAGAGGGGGGGGGGGAATGATCATGGGTGGAAGAAAGGAAGGAGTTGGAATAGTGTGTTGTGGTGGGGGAGGTGAGGGAACAGATTGTATTGGGGCAAGGCATAAACATAAACGGCTTACCTCTACGTATATATTTACTGGTTTCAAATTTTGGCACAAGGCCAGCAATAAATGGGAGAGGGTTAAGTTGATTACATCAGTCCCAGAGTTCATTGAACCTAAATGTGAACCTTGCTGGAATTAGAACTCAGAACATCAAGTCGAACGAAATGCACCAAGCATTTTGCCTGGTGTGCTAACGATTCTGCTGCCAGCTCACCTTACACACACACACACACACACACACACACATGTACATATGTAGATATATACATAAAAGCACATAGATATAGACAGGTATCTATATATTGATACATACATATATTTGTGTGTGTGTGTATGAATATAAATATAATTTTATATATCTATATATACACACCTTTGTATATATATATACTTACTACGTATGTACATACATAGACTTACTATGCGGGTGGTTGATTCAATTCTGAGCAAGAGAAAAGATTTATGAAATTCATGGACAATACATTGTTTTTTGATTTTGTAAGCATGTCAATGGGGGGGTTAGACATATGGAATTCAAAACAGGGGCCGAATGTTGCTGCTGGAAAGATGGTGGATAATCTTGCAGCTGTCTACAAAGTCAGTTTTGCTGGACATCACCAACCTACGCATACACACACACAGAGTTGAGTGAGGGAAATCTCTGTATGGTTGTAAGACCAGCTATAAATAGTAGCTACATAACCCTCAAATACAGAAATATGCAAATATACTGAAACACACATATAGCATATGTGTGTGTGTGTGTAACATAACACATTTATGTGTGTGTGTAACATAACGTGTGTGTGTGTGTAACATAACACTATGTGTGTGTATGTTAGTGTATGTGTGTGTGCACCCCCAGTTTGAAATTCACCAGTTTACTTCTACAAACTTCAGTCTGACATTTCAAATCAGGATAGAAATTGTTGAAATATTTGCAAAAAACCCAAAATAAAGAAACAGGTTAGAAATTCATTGTTGCAGAACCGAATAAGAGAGCAGAGTGTGTAAGCCAATATTATCTTGAATAACATCGATGGACAACGTGACTGCCATCTTAGGTGAGGTAGGATCATTTCACTGTATCAGTTTACCCCAGGCGTTTCCATTTATTGTCTCGTTTAAGAAAGGTGATCTTGAATAAAGTTAAGGATTGTCAACCTTGATGGTTGTGGTGGTGACTGTGGTAGTGGTGTGTGTGTGTGATATTGTTGGTGTTGTTGTTGCTGTCATGTCATTTCCCCCAAGCTTGTTGATCAAGTCAGTGAATGCTAGCTACAAATTTGTTGTTCTGCGTGTGATTTGAGTGAGGTTTAGCTACTTTTTCTAATAGTCCATGATGGTAGCAAATTGACAGCTTTGTAGTAATTGTTCTGGCTGTCTGTGCCCTGAGATCAAATTCTGCTGAAATCAGATTTACTTTTCATTCCTTCAGGATCACTAAATAAAATACAAGACATACCTACCTCACCATGGCACTGCTCTCATTCCATTAAGGGCCCAAGGCAAGGCATTTGACTAAATTGTGGAGGTGGCCAGAGTAGAAATTGGCAACGTGGTGTTGACATTGGTGATAGTGGTGGTGGTCATGGTACCTGTCAGAGGGACAGGTTGGTATTAGTCTAGTTATAGCAGTTTAGCCCCAACTCAGCCCTGATCCATCAAATCTAGAAGCCAAGACATTCCAGCCATGACGTACTATTTGGACTAACTTTACACAGCATCTCGCCAGACTGGAAAATATTAAGTACCAGTAATATGTTGGTACTATTCTGCTCACGTAATTTTTGAGGTTTTGGGGTACTGAGTTAAGTTATGGACACTGCGTTACATTTTCTGAATAATTAGCTTGCATTATGTGAATTTCAAACTGGGGGTGCACACACACATACGTGTTATGTTACGCACACACGTGTTATGTTACACACACACATACACACACACATATGCTATGTGTGTGTTTCAGTATCTTTGCTTATTTCTGTATTTGAGGGTTATGTAGCTACTATTTATAGCTGGTCTTACAACCATACAGTAATTTCCCTCATTGAACTCTGTGTGTGTATGCGTACGTTGGTGATGTCCAGCAAAACTGACTTTGTAGACAGCCACAAGATTATCCAGGGGCACTGGCAACGCTCTCGCTCGAAAATCCTACGGAGGCTAGTCAGGCGGTACTGGTGACGGCCGTGCTCAAAATGGTGTATTTTATGTGCCACCCACACAAGAGCCAGTCCAGGGGCACTGGCAACGATCTCGCTCGAAAGTCCTTACACATGCCGTGGGCACAAGTGCCAGAAAGGCGATGCTGGGCACAGGTGCCATCACAAATTCACTTTCGCTTGCCCCAATAAGTCTTCGCAAGCTGAGTTTCGTGTCCAATTTAACTCGATTTCGATTTCACTTGCCTCAATAGATCTTCGAAAGTGGTGTTTAGTGTCCAATTTAACTCGATTTCGATTTCACTTGCCTCAACAGGTCTTCGCAAGTGGAGTTTGGTGTCCAATGAAGGAAGGTACGCATAAGTGGACTGGCTGAGGCCTTAGATTTAGGTCTCACTTGGCTTGCCGTGTCTTCTCACGCACAGCAAATTTCCAAAGGTCTCGGTCAGAAGTCATCGCCTCGGTGAGGTCTAAAGTTCGAAGGTCGTGCCTCACCACCTCATCCCAGGTCTTCCTGGGCCTACCTCTTCCACAGGTTCCCTCAGCTGCTAGGGTGTGACACTTTTTCACGCATCTATCCTCATCCATTCTCGTTATATGACCATACCAGCGCAGTCGTCTCTTTTGCACACCACAACTGATGCTTCGTAAGTTCAACTTTTCTCTCAAGGTACTGATACTCTGTCGAGTATGCACACTGACATTACACATCCATTGGAGTATACTGGCTTCATTCCTTGCAAGCCTACGCATGGCCTCAGCAGTCACAGCCCATGTTTTACTGCCATGAAGCATGGCTGTTCATACACATGCGTCATACAGTCTGCCTTTTACTCTGAGTGAGAGGCCCCTTGTCACCAGCAGAGGTAAGAGTTCTCTCAACTTTGCCCAGGCTTTTCTTATTCTAGCAGCTACACTTTCAGCGCACCCTCCTCCACTATTAACTTGGCCACCTAGGTAGCGGAAGCTATCAACTACGTCTAGTTTTTTTCCCTGGAATGTGGCAGAAGTTGTTTTCTGTACATTTACAGTGTTTATAGCTCCTGAACATCTGCCACATAAAAAAACTAACTTCCTAGTTAACCTGCCTTTGATATTGCTGCACCCCTTATGTGTCCATAGCTTGCACTGTGTGCATCTTATAGAGTTTCTACCTACGCCTTTGCTACAGATCGAGCTGGGCCATCTACCTGAAGGGCTTTGTGTGTTGTCTACCTTCCTACTTATTAGGACTTTGGTTTTAGCTAGGTTGACTCTAAGGCCTTTCGACTCTAGTCCTAGCTTCCACAGATGAAACTTCTCCTCTAGTTCTGATAGTGACTCAGTTATTAGTGCAAGGTCATCAGCATAGAGGAGATCCCAGGGGCATCCCCTCTTGAATTCCTCTGTTATCGTCTGGAGGATTATGATAAATAGGAGGGGGTCTGAGGACAGAACCTTGGTGGACCCCTACCTCTACCCGGAATTCTTCACTGTACTCATTGCCAACCTTCACCTTACTGATAGCGCCTCTGTACATGGCTCGCACAGCTCTCACAAACCATTCTTCTATCCCTAGTTTCCTCATTGACCACCAGATAAGGGATCGGGCGACCCTGTCAAAGACTTTCTCCATGTCAATGAAAGCCAGGTACAGAGGTTTATCTTTGGCTAGGTATTTCTCCTGCAGCTGCCTTACCAGAAATATAGCATCAGTGGTGCTTTTCCCTGGCACAAACCCAAACTGCATCTCATCTAAACTGACTCTCTCCCTAATTAGTTGGGCTATGACCCTTTCCGTGACTTTCATAACCTGATCTTACAACTTAATACCTCTGTAATTATTTGTATCTAAAGCGTTACCTTTACCTTTGTAGCAGTTGACTATGGTGCTGCTACACCAGTCATTGGGTATGACTCCTTCGTGTATCACCTGGTTAACAATACGGGTGACTAGGCTATAGCCGACACTGCCAGATATTTTGAGCATCTCTGCAGTGATTCCTGAAGGGCCAGGGGCTTTCCCTGTCTTCATACTCTTAATCGCTTTATCTACCATGGTACTGTCAATTCGGATAGCTGGTCCCTCTGTTGGATCGGCATTCAGTAAACTTTCTTTCTCCCATTCATTCTCTTTATTGAGCAACCTTTCATAGTGGCATCTCCATATTAAATATATAAGGGCTAGTATACTTTCATGCCTCATGGCATTCATCAAGGTCCCGTCTGACAGATGTACACAGTGAATGTATAATTGGGAGCAAGGTAGAGATAGGGGTCGTATTGTAGGAGATATTTGGCTGTCCCCGTTTGAAAGATTGAGAAAAATAAATGGCAGGGGAGATGTGTGATGGGACATATTCTTAAGGGACAGTGGGGGAGAAAATATAAATGAAATGAAGGACATACCAAGGATTGGACAGGGTGAGTGGACAGAGGAGATCAAGGGGTAGGGGTGATTCATGAGAGTGGGAAGGGAGACAGATGGAGATGTGGAGAGTGTAGCAGGTGATGGTGAGGGATATAGGGGCAGCTCAGGGGGCCAGGGTAGGTTTGTGAGGGCATTGAGAGTGAGTGTATGTGATGGGGGAGAGGAGCATGCAGAGGGGGGGGGGGAATGATCATGGGTGGAAGAAAGGAAGGAGTTGGAATAGTGTGTTGTGGTGGGGGAGGTGAGGGAACAGATTGTACTGGGGCAAGGCATAAACATAAACGGCTTACCTCTACGTATATATTTACTGGTTTCAAATCTTGGCACAAGGCCAGCAATAATGGGGAGGGGTTAAGTTGATTACATCAGTCCCAGAGTTCATTGAACCTAAATGTCAACCTTGCTGGATTAGAACTCAGAACAACAAGTCGAACGAAATGCACCAAGCAATTTGCCTGGTGTGCTAACGATTCTGCTGCCAGCTCACCTTACACACACACACACACACACACACATGTATATATGTAGATATATACATAAAAGCACATAGATATAGACAGGTATCTATATATTGATACATACATATATATGTGTGTGTGTGTATGAATATAAATATAATTTTATATATCTATATATACACACCTTTGTATATATATATACTTACTACGTATGTACATACATAGACTTACTATGCGGGTGGTTGATTCAATTCTGAGCAAGAGAAAAGGTTTACGAAATTCATGGACGATGCATTGTTTTTTGATTTTGTAAGCATGTCAATGGCGGGGTTAGACATATGGAATTCAAAACAGGGGCCGAAGGTTGCTGCTGGAAAGATGGTGGATAATCTTGCAGCTGTCTACAAAGTCAGTTTTGCTGGACATCACCAACCTACGCATACACACACACAGAGTTGAGTGAGGGAAATCTCTGTATGGTTGTAAGACCAGCTATAAATAGTAGCTACATAACCCTCAAATACAGAAATATGCAAATATACTGAAACACACACATAGCATATGTGTGTGTGTGTAACATAACACATGTATGTGTGTGTGTAACATAACACGTATGTGTGTGTATGTTAGTGTATGTGTGTGTGCACCCCCAGTTTGAAATTCACCAGTTTACTTCTACAAACTTCAGTCTGACATTTCAAATCAGGATAGAAATTGTTGAAATATTTGCAAGAAACCCAAAATAAAGAAACAGGTTAGAAATTCATTGTTGCAGAACCGAATAAGAGAGCAGAGTGTGTAAGCCAATATTATCTTGAATAACATCGATGGACAACGTGACTGCCATCTTAGGTGAGGTAGGATCATTTCACTGTATCAGTTTACCCCAGGCGTTTCCATTTATTGTCTCGTTTAAGAAAGGTGATCTTGAATAAAGTTAAGGATTGTCAACCTTGATGGTTGTGGTGGTGACTGTGGTAGTGGTGTGTGTGTGTGATATTGTTGGTGTTGTTGTTGCTGTCATGTCATTTCCCCCAAGCTTGTTGATGAAGTCAGTGAATGCTAGCTACAAATTTGTTGTTCTGCGTGTGATTTGAGTGAG
>NW_028315333.1:112500-117500 GCF_046866305.1 Octopus bimaculoides | reverse complement strand
GAAAGTGTAGCTGCTAGAATAAGAATAGCCTGGGCAAAGTTTAGAGAGCTCTTACCTCTGCTGGCGACAAAGGGACTCTCACTCAGAGTAAAAGGCAGACTGTATGACGCATGTGTACGAACAGCCATGCTACATGGCAGTGAAACATGGGCTGTGACTGCTGAGCAGATGCGTAAGCTCGCAAGGAATGAAGCCAGTATGCTCCGCTGGATGTGTAATGTAAATGTGCATACCCGTCAGAGTGTAAGTATCTTGAGAGAAAAGCTGAACAGAAGAAGCATCAGCTGTGGTGTGCAAGAGAGGCGATTGCGCTGGTTTGGACATGTGATGAGAATGAATGAGGATAGCTGCGTGAAAAAGTGCCACACCCTAACAGTTGAGGGAACCCGTGGAAGAGGTAGGTCCAGGAAGACTTGGGCTGAGGTGGTGAGGCAAGACCTTCGAACATTGGGCCTGACTGAGGCGATGACTACTGACCGAGACCTTTGGAAATGTGCTGTGCATGAGAAGACCCGGCAAGCCAAGTGAGATCGTTGCCAGTGCCCCTGGACTGGCTCTTGTGCGGGTGGCACATAAGATGTACCATCTTGAGCGTGACCGTTGCCAGTACCGCCTGACTGGCCTTTGTAGGGTTTTCGAGCGAGATCGTTGCCAGTGCCCCTGGACTGGCTCTTGTGCGGGTGGCACATAAAAGACACCCTTTCGAGCATGGCCGTTTTCGTGCGGGTGACACGTAAAAGCACCCACTACACTCTCTGAGTGGTTGGCGTTAGGAAGGGCATCCAGCTGTAGAAACTCTGCCAAATTAGATTGGAGCCTGGTGTTGCCATCTGGTTTCACCAGTCCTCAATCAAATCGTCCAACCCATGCTAGCATGGAAAGCGGACGTTAAACGATGATGATGATGATGTATATGTATGGGTATATGTATATATGTGAGTGTGTGTGATTTTCTCTATATGTGTTAGTATGTATGTATATATATATATATATGTGTGCATGTGTTTATTTATGTATATGTATATATGTGTGTTTATGTGTATATGTGTGTGTATGTTGTGAGTATATATGTATATACTTGTGCATATATGTATGTATATATGTGTATATGTATGTATATATGTATGTATATATGTGTATATGTATGTATATAGGTATGTATATTAGTATGTGTATGTCTATATGTATATATATGTATGTGTGAGGGCGTGTGTTGGTGTGTATTTGTTTATACTATTCCTTCTTTACTAATTGTAGTAGTTATAATTTATATTTATTGGTAGGTTAATATTTTAGTGAGTTTAAGGATTTAAAATTGTAATGACACTACGATTTTTATAAGATTAAATTAATAGTAGTATTTTACCTTATTTCATACATATTATTTAATTTATGTTTCTTAGTCTTATTATTTAAAATTTATTATTTCTTAGAATTTAAAGTTCATTAATATGTTTTATAATATAGCTCGGTTTTTTTTTACGATGTAAGTTATATAAAGTTTAAATCTTTCATTCATGATTTTAAGAATAATTTTTTCATTCATGTTTTTATATTCTATTCTCTATCTTAACGTAGTATTTTCACGCGACCTCTTTCTAATAAATGCTCTACTTCTGAGTTTAACGTCTACGACTTTATATCATTGTTTGAAACAAATATATATTTTTGTATTTTAATATTATTCAATTGATTTTTAATGATAATTTTAATCGATACCTTATTTAACACAAAATTATTTAGAAGTAAGAGTATCATTTTAGCCTAAACTAAGACTTCGATTTGATTAGGGTTAAAATATTTTCAATTAATATTGTTTAATATTTCTTTCTATTTTATGCGATAAATAACTAGTCTTTTTATTTAATTTCTTTGATTATACAATATCGTTAATTGTTTTATTATGACTTAAGTTATATAAAGTTTAATCTTTCATTCATATTTTTAATTCTATTCCTATTCTTTACGCAATATTTTCACTAGACTTCTTTGAAATAAACGTTTGTAGTCTAAAATATTCTAGCTTAAACTATTGCATCGTTTAGATATGTGCTAATTCTATCTTTATTATTTTAACACTAAACTTCGTCCAAATTGTATTTTAAACGAAAAATTCGTTAAGTTGGTTTTTGAATATAATATACCTGTTAGCTTATATTATAATGGACGTAGGTTTGATAATGGAATGTTTATTATTTTGATATTTTTAATATTTTTCTATCTTTATATAATAAGTATCTTATATACATTCATTTGGTATTTATTGTTGCATGATATCTACATTCTTTTATTATTATAACTAGCAGAAATACCCGGCGTTTCCCGGGTTAAAGAGAATAATGAAATCTAAAAACGCCGTCTAGACTACGCATCATCTTTATATATAGAGATATATATAGACACACACACACGCACCCAAACACACGTATATATATGTATATCAATATAAATATATGTATATCAATATAAATATATGACAGTCAATATAAATATATGAAAGTCATGTACATACTTTCTTACTGTTGTGATTATAACACCTCGTTGTAAACAATGTTCCTTGTTTTCCCTTGTGGAGAATATGCAAATAGGTTTTTTTTGCTGCCACTCTTGAGCAGCCAACATACAGTTGTCCATGTGAGAAGCAGGGCTCTTCCAAGAGAAGACCAGCTACAGACAGTGTTTGACCCTGAGATTTGTTTATGGACATGGCAAAAGTCACACGAAGGGGGAATTGTAGTCTTCTGAATGTAAAAGGAATGTCTGCTCCTGATGGAGTAAGAGGAATTCTTGGAATAAAGACGTCATCCCCTTTTGCACATTCAGAAAGAATGGTAGCCTCGATAACGTGTGACATCATTTTCTTTATAACGAGTCGTGTTCCATTGCAAAGTCTTGGTGGTTCCTGATTGCGGAGCAGCATAACAGGCGTTCCAACTTTAAGTGATAATATGTGGGGAGGTAGTCCTGGAGGCTCCAACGAATTGAGAAATTCAGGAGGATAGTTCACCACTTCATTTGTATCTGGAACTGTATCAACAGACTTGTAAGTTTGAAGATTGCCGGGAAGAGAATGCATCAGCTGTTGATTAATTTTTGTAACAGCTACGTTTTTTGGAGCTAATATTGCTCTTTCACACAGCCAATTGTGATTTTGGTAGTTTTGTTTAAAGTTGGGAAAGACTTTGTGTTTGAGGTCATCTACAGAATTAACAACAGAACAAAATAGCCATACTTCTATTTCTTCTGCAGCATCGAGAGGCACCTTGCCATCACCAATTGTGAAAATGTCCTGTGCGAATTTTTTGGACATTTGGTCGCCGTGTAGCTGAGCTCTCATGTTAGTGTTAAGAGTGAGGATAGTAACATGATGCCACAGGGTAGAGGACTTTAGGCATGCTTGGACCTCATCTGCTCTAGTGCCTTTTGGAATGACAGGAAGAGTTTGCCTGAAATCACCTGACAACAGAAGCGTAACACCTCCCATTGGAGCGTGACAGTCTCGGATGTCTTTCAGGGCTCTATCTAATGCTTCCAAAGCTCTCTTGTGAGCCATGGTGCATTCATCCCAGACAATTAAATGACACCTTTTAAGTACCTGCCCCTGATCTGAGCTTTTGGTGATGTTGCATGAAGGCATCTCGGATGCTGCTAAATTTAGAGGGAGTTTAAAAGTCGAGTGTGCTGTCCTGCCACCGGGTAACAAAGTAGCTGCAATCCCAGAGGAAGCCACAGCTACTGCAATGTCCTGATGCTGCCTAACTTCTGCAAGGAGAAGCTTTGTTATAAATGTTTTCCCTGTCCCTCCAGGAGCATCGAGGAAGAAGATTCGTCCATCACGTTGGCGTACACTGTTAATAATAGTTGTGTAGGCCTGTAGCTGGTCCGGAAGTAATTTATGCTTGTTTTCAGCAATGTAGTTTGAAAGCGCTTGAGTGTCGTAAGAGGTTTCACGAATGACGGCAGTGGGAAGGCTATTTGACCCTGACCTGAATGTCTGTGGCAGGCTATATGTGGACAATTCATTACCACCCAGTGTAGCAATTCTGTCTTCAGTGTCAATGAGAGTTTTATTGATAAGTAAGTTGTATTTCACTGTGGTGGTAGAGAAATGAGAATGAGATGTAAGTGGACAAAATTTTAGAGATAGCAGTTAAGTAGTGCTGTAGTCGTGTTGGGTTCTTAGAACTGTCGTTAGGGTAGGAAGGTTAGAGTTGAATTGGATGACAATATATTTGACTTGACAGGGTAGCATGTGGTTAATGTCTGTTACCATCTTCCATTATATCGTCGTGAGAATTAATTTGTATTTACCTGCCGTGGTACTTAAATGAGAATGAGATGTAAGGAGACAATGTTTTGGAGAGTCCAGTTGGAATTGACATCAGTGTTTTTGTTTCATTTTTGACACGTAATACTTAAATAGTGGAAGAGATATAATGTTGCTGTGGACTGGAAGTATGCCATAGGTTAGAAATTGGTTTTGATTAAAACACAAGTAAGGCATGTGTAAAATTTGAATGAAATTGGTTGTGTAGTTCTCGAGTGTTAGGGATTCACAGACAGACAGACAGACAGACAGACACACACACACAAACATTCCAAATACATGTAGGATTGCTCACCATACAGGTGACAGACACAGCTGTAAGATGCATTACGGATCTATAGAAATTGGAAGGGCATGACCCAATTGAAATAACAACGTGTGACGTTTGGAGTAAAGGGAAATGAAAGTGTCGCCTCTGGAGTTTGCAAATGACCACTATACCGATAGGTAACTGTGCAAACAAAATTTACAATCGATAAATGTCTTAGAACAACCAGTCTCTCATCTTGGAAGGCATTGAAATCAATGTTACCAACTGGGGACTATGTGTGTCGCAGTGATAATAAAAAGACTCAAAGGAGGTCTGCAACGAAATAATTTTACTCAACACTTTGCAAGTGAATCAGTGGAGGCAAAGATGCGTCTCATTTACTTGACAATTTATGCACCACAT
>NW_028315333.1:82500-107500 GCF_046866305.1 Octopus bimaculoides | reverse complement strand
CCTCTTCTTGTCGATATATATCAGTGTCCATACTGAAGTAGGTAGTTTCCACACAGAAAGTCAACATTTCCATCAAGTTTGTTATTGGTATACTAGTGCGTTCTTTTAGATGGGTGTCTGTCACTAGTTTTTCTTGAATCACCGATAGTGCTTCACCAGTTGAGACTTTGGTGAATAGACTTATCACATCTAGACTCACCATCTGGTTGGATTCAATGGGGGTATCCTTGATCAATTCTGTGAAGTGGATGGAATTCTTCACGTATGATGTTGACTTTCCTGCTAATGGACTGATTATATCCACCAAGAAGCGGCTCAGTGGATGACATGCTGAACCTCTACAGCTCACTATAGGTCTTAGTGGAATACCTTCCTTGTGAATCTTAGGGAGACCGTACATGTGTGGTAGTTTACTGTAGTGTTGAGTCAGCTGTCTGTACTTCATTGGTGTGAAGTGATCCTTGTTCTGTGACAACTTCCTCTCTGTTTTCAGAGTTGGGTCTTTCTTTACTCTACTGTAGCTACCATCACTTATAAGACTTGCCAATTTTTCGGAGTAGTCAGACTTGTTCATCACCACTGTAGCATTTCCCTTGTCCGCTGGGAGTATTATGATGGAATTGTCTCTTTGTAGCCGTTTGATAGTGAACTTTTCTTCCTTAGTGATGTTTGGTTTGGGAAGTTTCGCTTTTTCCAGTACCTGTCTCACCTTCCACCTTAGTTCATCTCCCTGAGCTTTTGGTATCTTTATGGTTATCTCTTCAATAGGGGCTATTATGTCCAAGTATGGAATGCGCTTGATGGTTGTCGCAAAGTTGAGGCCTTTCTTTAGTACGGCTTCTTCGGAGTCTTCCAGACGTCGGCTACTTACATTAATCACTGCTTTCACAGGTGGGTGATGGACTTCAGTCTTCATTCTCTGACCTTTAAGTTTCATAAACTTCTTAATCTGGCTTGTCTTCACCATTTCAAATTCTTTCATGTACGATTTTCCTAGATCTTGTTGAATTCTCTTTCTGTCGTCATCTCTAGTTATAGATCCTCTCACGGACGAGGGCATGTCCTGCCCTTTCCGCTACTCTTCTAGCTTTATATGAATCCACTGGTGTCATTATATTTAAGCCAGGTGGTATTAGCTTTGAGTCTCTACATCTACACAGGAAAGCTAGATGGTTTGAAAGACGACCTAGTTTTTAATGGAGTTTCTCTATATATCTCCAATGAAGTCTAATGTAGGCTCCGTACCAATTAGATAATAGAGTTCTATATTGAAGAGATGAGGAATTATTTACATTATTTACATTTGACGGATATTTATCCTCATCTTGTTTGTTGTTAACACAACGTTTCGGCTGATATACCCTCCAGCCTTCGTCAGGTGTCTCGGGGAAATTTTGAACCTGGGTTCTCATTCCTAACGATGTTACTATTATTATATTATATTATTATTATTATTAATATTATTAATCAAGTCGCTGCCGTGAATCGAACTCGGAATCTTGGGGTTAGTAGCCCGCGCTCTTAACCACTACGCCATATGCCCGTGGGCAATTATGGAGTGAATTTTAGGGATTTTCGAGCGAGATCGTTGCCAGTGCTCCTGGACTGGCTTATGAGCGGGCGACACATGAAATCTTTCCAGCGGAATCGTTGCCAGTGCCTCTGGACTGGCTAAAGTGCGGGTGACACATGAAATCTTTCGAGCGAGATCATTGCCAGTGCTCCTGGGCTGGCTCTTGTGCGGATAACACATGAGGTTTTTCGTGCGAGATCGTTGCCAGTGCCCCTGGACTGGCTCATGTGCGGGCGACAACACATGAAATCTTTCGAGCGGGATCGTTGCCAGTGCCCCTGGTCTGGCTCATGTGCGGGCGACACATGAAATCTTTCGAGCAGGATCGTGGCCAGTGCCCCTGGACTGGCTCATGTGCGGGCGACACATGAAATCTTTCGAGCGAGGTCGTTGTCAGTGCCCCTAGACTGGCTCTTGTGCGGGTGAGACATGAAATGTTTCCATCGAGATCGTTGCCGGTGCCACTGAACTGGCTCTTGTGCGGGGCCGTCCTAGGATTTTCGAGCGGGATCGTTGCCAGTGCTCCTGGACTGGCTCATGTGCGGGTGACACATGAAATCTTTCAAGCGGGATCGTTGCCAGTGCCCCTGGACTGGCTCATGTGCGGGCGACACATGAAATCTTTCGAGCGAGGTCATAGCCGGTGCCCCTTGGCTGGTTCTTGTGTGGGGCCGTCGTAGGATTTTCGAGCGAGATCGTTGCCAGTGCCCCGGGACTGGCTCATGTGCGGGTGACACATGGAATGTTTCGAGCGAATTCGTTGCCGGTGCCCCTGAACTGGCTCTTTTGGGGGGGCCGTCGTAGGATTTCCGAGCGAGATCGTTGCCAGTGCCACTGAACTGGCTCATTTGCGGGCGACACATGAAATGTTTCGAGCGAGATCGTTTTCGGTGCCCCAGAACTGGCTCTTGTGGGGGGCCGTCGTAAGATTTTCGAGCGAGGTCGTTGCTAGTGCCCAGAACTGGTCCATGTGCGAGCGGCACATGAAATCTTTCTAGCGAGATCGTTGCCAGTGCCCTTGAACTGGGTCTTGTGTGGGGCCGTCGTAGGATTTTCAATCGAGATCGTTGCCAGTGCCCCTGGACTGGCTCATGTGCGGGTGACACATGAAATCTTTCGAGCGGGATCGTTGCCAGTGCACCTGGACTGGCTCATGTGCGGGTGGCACATGAAATCTTTCGAGCGGGATCGTTTCCAGTGCCCCTGGATTGGCACATATGTGGGTGACACATGAGGTTTTTCCAGCGAGATCGTTGCCGGTGACTCTGGACTGCCTTGTGTGCAGGCGACACATGAAATCTTTCGAGCGGGATCATTGCCAGTGCCCCTGGACTGGCTCATTTGCGGGCGACCCATGAAATCTTCCGAGCGGGATCGTTGCCAGTGCCCTGGACTAGCTCATGTGCGGGCGACACGTGAAATCTTTCGAGCGGGATCGTTGGTAGTGCCCCTGGACTGGCTCATGTGCAGGCGACACATGAAATCCTTCGAGCGTGATCGTTGCCAGTGCCCCTGGACTGGCACTTGTGCGAGTGACATATGAAATCTTTCCAGCGAGATCGTTGCCGGTGCCACTGAAATGGCTCATGTGCGGGCGACACATGAAATCTTTCGAGCGGGATCGTTGCTAGTGCCCTGGACTGGCTCATGTGCAGGTGACACATGAAATGTTTCGAGCAAGAGCGTTGTCGGTGCCCCTGAACTGGGACATGTGCGTGTGACACATGAAATCTTTCGTGCGGGATCGTTGCCAGTGACCCTGAACTGGCTCATGTGCGGGCGACACATGAAATCTTTCGAGCGAGATCGTTGCCAGTGCCCTTGAACTGGCTCTTGTGTGGGGCCATCTTAGGATTTTCAAGCGAGATCGTTGCCAGTGCCCCTGGAGTGGCTTCTGTGCGGGTGACACATGGAATGTTCCGAGCGAGATCGTTGCCAGTGCCCCTGAACTGGCTCTTGTACGGGGCTGTCGTAGGATTTCTGAGCGAGATCGTTGCCAGTGCTCCTGGAATGGCTCATTTGCGGGCGACACATGAAATCTTTCGAGCTGGATCATTGCCAGTGCCCCTGGACTGGCTCATGTGCCGGCGACACATGAAATCTTTCGAGCGAGATCGTTGCCAATGCCCCTGGACTGGCTCATGTGCGAGCGACACACGAAATCTTTCTAGCGGGATCATTGCCAGTGCCTATGGACTGGCTCTTGTGCGGGTGACTCATGAAATGTTTCGAGTGAGATCGTTACCAGTGCTCCTGGAATGGCTTATTTGCGGGCGACACATGAAATCTTTCGAGTTGGATCGTTGCCAGTGCCCATGGACTAGCTCATGTGCGGGCAACACATGAAATCTTTTGAGCGAGATCGTTGCCGGTGCCCCTGGACTGGCTCATGTGCGGGTGACACATGAAATGTATAGAGCGAGAGCGATTTCGTGGCCCTGAACTGACTCTTGTGGTGGGCCGTCGTACGATTTTCAAGCGAGATCGTTACCAGTGCCCAGAACTGGCTCATGTGCGGGCGACACATGAAATGTTTGCAGCGAGATCGTTGCCAGTGCCACTGGACTGGCTCATGTACGGACGACACATGAAATCTTTTGAGCGAGATCGTTGCCAGTGCCACTGGACTGGCTCACGTGCGGGCGACACATGAAATCTTTCGAGCGAGATCGTTGCCAGTGCCACTGGACTGGCTCATGTGCGGGCGACACATGAAATCTTTCTAGCGGGATCATTGCCAGTGTCCCTGGACTGGCTCTTGTGCGGGTGACTCATGAAATGTTTCGAGAGAGATCGTTGTCAGTGTCCCTGAACTGGCTCTTGTGTGGGGCCGTCGTAGGATTTTCAAGCGAGACCGTTCCCAGTGCCTCTGGACTGGCTCATGTGCGGGCAACACATGAAATCTTGCGAGCAAGATCGTTGCCGGTGCCCCTGGACTGGCTCTTGTGTGGGCGACACATGAAATCTTGCGAACGGGATCATTACCAGTGCCCCTGGACTGGCTCTTGTGCAGGCGACACATGCAATCTTGCGAACGGGATCATTGCCAGTGCCCTTGAACTGGTTCTTGTGTGGGGCCATCGTAGGATTTTCGAGCGAGGTCGTTGCCGGTGCCTCTGGACTGGCTCTTGTGCGGGTGGCACATAAAAAACACCATTTTGAGCGTGGCCGTTGCCAGTACCGCCTGACTGGCCTTCGTGCGGGTGACGCGTAAAAGCACCCACTACACTCTCTGAGTGGTTGGCGTTAGGAAGGGCATCCAGCTGTAGAAACTCTGCCAAATCAGATTGGAGCCTGGTGTAGCCATCTGGTTTCACCAGTCCTCAGTCAAATCGTCCAACCCATGCTAGCATGGAAAGCGGACGTTAAACGACGACGACGACAACAGAAGGCTCACAATGAGAGATATGAGCCAAGTGCCAGAAGGTGAGAACGACAAACACAACCGTTATGTATATATAAAGAGTGTAAATTTATTAACATAGTGAAACTGTTTGTGTCTGTGTGTGTTCATGCGGCATATATAAATAACACAGTAGATAAGTCAAGCATTCGTGTACAAGAGAATGTATACAACAATGTGGAATAATGGACAGTCGTATAAGCAATAGTGTGTGTACAATATGTGAGTGTACAAGTGTGTGTGTGAATGAGAGGAACGCAGAACATAGAAAGAGTGTCTTTAACATAGACTGTAAAAAGTCTTAAAACACTGAGATAGAGAAAAACCAGTTCGTATAAGAGTTACACAAGATATAGAATGTTCATACGCAGGAAGTTGTGGCCAAGGAGCAGAGCTGTGGTATCACAATATGTGTGTTGAGTATCGATGTTGTGACCGGTTACTTGATACGGAATATTCTCGCAGGTTAGTTCTGACTGTTTCTCGTGGTGGAAGTAATCCACTCATACAGTGTTGAGATAAAACCGTGTTTGTTGATATTGGTGTGTCCCTGGTGGTGGGGTTGCTGGCACACGACATTGTGGTAGTCAGTACATTGGTGGTGAAGACGTCAACGCTGGAACTGGCTGTACCTGTATGTGTGGTCAGCGACCAGACCTGTGAGAGATCTGGAATTGAAGACTACTGGCGTCGTTGGATTGGGCTTATTTATAGTTGAAATAGGGCTCACCGGAAACCCAGAGAAACTCTCTCTCACATGACCTTATCTGAAGGCCATGATTGGATGGAATGCACCCCGGCGCGAAGCAGAAGTGGAGACAATTGCCGCGCAAATAAGAACCAATCAGGATGGTGGACAGAAGGGTCCAAGGCAGCCGGAGGCTAGATGTTAGCCGCTTTGTTATCATTTATGATTGAATGCCCGAGAGAGAGGTTTCACTACATACTGTATGCTAAAGTAAGTCATGAAAGGGTTAGCAGTGTCAACACACTTCACATTTCTATGTTTCTGAGGGCAATGAAATAAAATACTAGATAAGGAGTGGGTCAATATAGTTGACAAATTATGTCCTCCTATGAAATTTTTGGCTTTGTACCTTTGTTAGAAATTCTTGTTAGTACTATTATATAGTGCGAGCAAGAGAAAAAAATGATGTCCAGAGAACATCTGCAGGTTTTCCTAAACTGTTAACATGAATGTAGATGATGTCTTTTTTCAACTTCTGTAAATTAATGTCTGATGAGAAGGTGATTCCGTGTAAAGGTTGCCATTCTGGAGAGAAATGATTGGATAAAATATTTAGTATAAGGTTTGAGCTGTGAGACATGTTAAAGATGATGATGGGGGCTCAGTTTGACAAAGTATACAGCTTATTAATTCACAAGAATAGTAGCAGGTGTTAGGGTTTTTTTTCTCTGTTTTATTTGAACAATTTAACTGGATACAGGGGGCTGTATCTTTGGCTTTTGCATTCCTTCTGAGACAAACGGCAAGAGCTGTGCCTTCAAAATTGGTAAGATTGACGTAGTTGATCTTGAATAATATGTGGATGGCTGCAGAAGAAAAAAAACATGGTCAAGGGAATTTCGTAAGGCTGACAATCTAGTAAGAAAGAAATTAATGCTTGGTTTGCATGTGAATTTCAACCTACGTGAGCTTTGAACCTTTCGTTGCCAGATGCTATAACATGTTTTGTATCAAATATAGTAATACCACCACTATTGGGATAATGGCCTAAAATATGTGGTACCAGTGCGATAAAATAAGATAATGCAGCAACAATAAGAACGTAACTATCTCTCAAGAACCAACAATAAACGTTCCAAATGAGCAAACCAACCCACACTCTCCAACTTCACTATGAAATAACACAAACTATATACACTCTTTCGGTTCAGTCCATTCTTCATAAGAGGCTACCTTGACTCTCATCACAACACTGAGAGTGTAAGAGTTGACTTGTGGTTACTAACTTTATCCTTAAGCTTCTCTTACTGCTAGAAACCACTTATGCCTGGTACTGGCATTTATGTGAACAATGTAGACAACAGACAAGTATCAAATACTATAATACATAAATTGTTTATTTATTAAAGTTATCTTTAAATGTAGAAGAAGTATCATAATTACCAAATGATAATCGATTAGCATATCCAGGGCCACAATACTGTAGACAAGGCCATTTTGAGCAAAGAAACATGCCTGGAAGAGTGTGGGGTAGCAGGAGAATGTATCAAATAGCCAAAAGGGAAGCTAAGGGACAGGTATATATAGCCAAGGGAGTAGCAGAAAAGAAGTTTGTCAATGTCCAGTGACACGAGGACCAAAGACTTGAGGTGTTTCGTGTTGCAAGACAGTGTGTGAGAGAGAATTGTGATGTCAGGAGAGAAACATGTCCACATGGATGATGGTGCCCTTGCAAAGAAAGAGGCTTGGAGAAGCCATAATGAATGACTGCTAAATGTGGAGAATGAATGGGAGAAAGAGAGTCTGCCAAAGGAATTCGCCCTTTAATTTACTGTTGCAATCAAAGCCTCACTTCTTTGCTTTAGCTCAAAACCATATCCTTGTGTTACCAAGGATTGAAGTCATCCCCCTGTGATATTTTAGCATGTTATGCAATACCATAACAATCTTACAGTAATTGTGTGATGACTGAGTTAATATACTAATAGCATTGTCTAATAACAATGAATAGGACAAGTGTCTCATTCCACCCACTAAATTTTCAGTTTGTGCAAAATAGCAGTTAAAACCAACTTTTCATAGCTGAAAAATATTTCATCTGTGCAAAAGATCAAAGCTGTCTGCTTGACTGTCAGAGGTCATCTTCTAGCTGGAAGTGAGGAAAGTGAATCAATTGCCAAACAGTGTTTATAGATGAAAAGGTGTTACCTTAAAAAGCATTCAAATTGTGACCATCCTATATTTTTGTCAGGTAGTATCATGTATTGAGGACTACATTATCTTCTATGTCTTCTCCTTCTTTTTAAGATGCACAGTATAATTTGATGGCCAAATTCAGTTGCTATTTCTAGAGGCCAAACAATCACATAGAGAGAGGCACTCTCATTTAGCAAAGTGTTTCGAGATTATATGCACTCAGTCACACAACTTGCTCCAGTATGACCATCAACTCGCCCTCCCTCTACATTCAGTAATAATGGAAGAAGACATACACATACATTATTTGCTACCTGCTGATATAGAAGCCCACCCATTTATATACAGATATCGGATGTCTCCCATTAACACTTCTAAAGGCTTAATGCCATCTCCACCCCTACTTAGGGTTTATCTCCTATGTAAGGTAGTGATCATGTAGCACATAAAAATGATGGTCTAGTGTATGCAGGTTGAAGGTTATTGTTTGTTTATGAATTCTGCCAAATGCGAGCTTTCTTTTCAGGTGCATGATGCTGCTGTCCCCCATCCCAGGGTCTCACAGACCCACACCTCCCATACCCGCAGGATTGGCAAACTCAATGTGGGCACACTGAAAGGTAGGTCTGCTGAGATTGTTGAGATGCTTGAATGGAGCTGCATCCAAGAATTAAAGTGGATAGGAGGAGGTTCCTCACAGACTAAGAACATATGAATAAGATTTTCTGGGCAGGGAACCCTAACGGAGTTGGGGGCATGGGTATACTTCTTGCAGAGAAATTAGTTGATAAGGTAATCGAGGTAGTCACATTAGATTAGTGCTGCATCATGTGTTAGCAACCATTATCTTGGCCTATGCTTTTATGACACCCTCTTGCAGACTACCTTATCGACGAATGACAGGGACCCTCTCTCTGTGGTTGGTGACTGTTGGATAACATGCAGGGGGCTTCCATGGCGTACATAGAGGCTACGGTTTTGGTTCCCACAATGAGGAGGGAACCAGGCTGCTGGAGTTCTGCAATGCAAATGATCTTACAGTTTGCAATACCAACTTCAGGAAACCTATCAGTTACCTACCAATCTGGTAGACACACTAATCAAATTGACTACATCCTCGCCAGAAAAAGGGAAAGATGGCTACTTGTAAATGCAAAAATCTTCCCAGATGAAGAATGCACCCCATGACAAAGATTAGCGAATTTAGGATCAGGGCTAAATAGATGCCCAGCAAGGAGGAGAAGGGTCTGGAAGCTTAAGGATCCCACAAAAAGAGATTCAGAGACATATTACTCAAAGCTGTAGGAGACAACTGGATGTTTCTACGGGACAACCTGTTGAAGGCCACTGACCCGATCTGTGGATGGTACAAAGTCTCCTCTCAACCCAAGGTAACGTGGTGGTAGAACAATGTGCTGTTGACAGGGCCATTAAGGAAAAGAAACAGGCTTGGAAGGACTGGAAGAACAGTGGCAGCAGTGAGGTGTATCAGATTGCCAATGACCATTCCAGTGCAATCATCTCTCTTGCACACCTTTTCGCTCAAGGTGCTCACACTCTGTCGTCTATGCACACTGACATTACACATCCAGCGGATCATACAAGCTTCATTCGTTTCAAGCCTACGTGTGTCCTCAGCAGTCATGACCCATGTTTCACTGCTGTGTAGCATGGCAGTTCACACACATGCATCATACAGTCTACCTTTCATCCTGAGAAAGAGGTTCTTAGTTGCCAGCAGAGGTAGGGCCTCCCTGAACTTTGCCCAGGCTATTCTTATTCTCAGAAAAAGAATAGCTGCTATACTCTCAGAGCAACCACCCTCACTACTGACTTGGTCACCTAGGTAACAGAAGCTATCAACTACTTCTAATTTTTCCCCCTGGAGTGTGATGGAATCTATTTTCTGTACATCTTCAGTGTTTACTGCCCCTGTGCATCTGCCACATACAAAAACTATTTTCCTGGTTAACCTTCCTTTGATATTGCTGCACCTTTTATGTGTCCATAGTTTACACTAGGTACATCATATGGAGTTTCTATCCATGCCTTTTCTACAGATTGAGCAGGGCCATCTGCCTGAAGGGGTTTGTACTTTGTCTGCCCTCCTACTCACTAAGATTTGGTTTAGGTTATCTCTAAGGCCCTTCGATTCCAGACCTTACTTCCATACCCTAAACTTCGTCTCTAGTTCTGGAAGTGACTTAGCTATTAGAGCAAGGTCATCAGCATAGAGGAGCTCCCAGAACCAGCCTGTCTTGAATTCCTCTGTTACTACCTGGAGGACTATGATGAATAAGAGGGGGCTGAGGACTGATCCTTGGTGAACCCCTACCTCTACCCAGAATTCTTCACTATACTCGTTGCCAACCCTCACTTTATGGAGAGAATCCCTGTACAGAGCTTGCACAGCTCTTACCAATCACTTGTCTATCCCTAGTTTCCACATTGACCACCAGATAAGAGATCATTGGCCACCAGATAAGGGATTGTGGACTTTCTCCAAGTCCACAAAAGCCAAGTACAGAGGTATATCTTTGGCTAAGTATTTCTCCTGCAGTTGCCTTACCAGAAATATAGCATCAGTAGTTCTTCTGCTGAGCACAAAACCAAACTGCATCACATCTAGGCTAACTCTCTCCCTAATTTGTTGGGCTATGACCCTCTCTATAACTTTCACCACCTGATCCAATAATTTGATACCCACCCCTGTAGCTATTTTTATCTAAGGTATCACCTTTACCTTTGTTGCAGTTGACTATGGTTCTGCTACACCAGTCATTGGGTATGACTCCTTCCTGAATCACCTGGTTTACAATATGAGTGACTAAACCATAACCCACTGCACCAGATATTTTAAGCATCTCAGTGGTGATTCCTGATGGGCCAAGTGTTTTCTCTGTCTTCATATCCTTAATTGCATTATCTACCAACATACTGTCCATTCAGATAGCTGGTCTCTCAGTTGAGTCAACATTTGGCAAACTCTCCTCCTCCCATTCATTCTCTATTTTCAGCAGTCTTCCATAATGGCATTTCCAAGCCTCTTTCTTTGCAGAATCATTAAATGCTAGTGCACCATCATCCAAGCAGACACTTTTCTCTCCTATGACATCACAATTTTCTCTCACACACTGTCTTGCAATCTGAAACACTTTAAGTCATTGGTCCTCACGTTACTGAACATAGGCAAACGTCTTCTTTTCTGCTTTTCCCCTTGCTGGATATACCTGTCTCCTAGCTTCGTTTCTGGCTATCTGATGCAGTTCCCTCCAACCTACACTCTTCCAGGCCTTCCAAGCCTGTTTTCTTTGCCCTAATGACCTTGTCTACAGCATTGTTCCACCACCATGTCACCCTAGGTCTGGATGGGACTTTGCACCAGCTACAGATTTGGTCTGCGGCACTCAGGAAGCTGTCCCACTGGAATTCCCAGTTGCCCTCTATATCGCAAGTCTGGAGTTTCATGCAGAAACTATACCAAGATTCAATAGCAATTGTTCAAAAGTTATGAAAACCAAATTTCTTCATCACCTTCACCTGAAAAGGAAAATTACAGACAGACAAGCACCAGCTGACTGAGTATTTGATATGGAAGTTAAGGATCTCTAACATGATATATGGGAGAACATTTTGAGAGAGGTTGTAGGGTACGTGTAGGGTTTAGAGTTTCAAAAGCATGGATTTCCGCATTGTCATATGTTTTCTTTTACTTGTTTCAATCATTTGACTGCGGCCATGCTGGAGCACCACCTTTAGTCGAATCAAATTGACCCCAGGACTTCTTCTTTGTAAGCCTAGTACTTATTCTATCTGTCTCTTTTGCCAAACTGCTAGGTTACGGGGACCTAAACACACCAGCATCAGTTGTCAAGCGATGTTGGGGGGACAAACACAGACACACACACACACACACACACACACACACACACACACACACACACACACACACACACACACATATATATATATACGATGGGCTTCTTTCAGTTTCCATCTACCAAATCCACTCACAAGGCTTTGTTCATATTAAAAAAAGAATATGTTTGATCCAGAACACTATGTAAAGTTTGTTTATGCAGAACTTCCAAATCCATAAACAAACTGATTCTATTTCAATATGTCACCAAAATCATGCTACATGGTCCATGTGGGAGATATAAACCCAACGCAACATGTATGGTTGATGGCAAATGTAAACATTTTCCTAAAGACTTTCAGTAAAATACATTACACAATTATAACAGCTATCCACTTCACTTGTGTTGAATTAATGGTTCTATATTTACAAAATCAAATGTCAAATTAGATAATGATAATTGTTCAGAACTACCATATTCCCCCACTTGTTTTAGTCAAATATGGAGGTTATTTTAATGTAGAGCTATGTGAACAAAAGTCATCGATTGGACTGAAATGGGGTTTGCACACATGATTAACTTGGGATTACTGTATGGCAAAACACAAGGTCAAATCCAGATGTTATACATCTTTAAGAAATTTCATGCTTCATAAAATGTTTAATTAGTATTTTTCAAATAATGAAATAAAGCTATACATAATTACCACCTAGATGATTAAATATTTCATTAGGTTTTGGCCAGAACTGCGCCAGACCATGACTAAATTAATAACAATACCTCTCTATCTTTTACACATTCTCTTTAGGGCTACATGAGAAAAAAAAAAAAAAAATTAAATCATAGGAACACATTCTCTTCATTATACACCAGAGAAACATTTCCAACTGGTTAGATATGGAGTAATTGTTTCCTATTCTTTGTATTTCTTGAAACACGTTTTAACAATTCTCTTTCACAACAATTTTTAATATGCACATTGTGTGGCTGTGTGGTAAGAAGCTTGCTTCTCAACCACATGGTTCCAGGTTCAGTCCTACTGTGTAGCATCTTGGGCAAGTGCCTTCTACTATAGCCTTGGGTCAATTAAAGTCTTGCGAGTGGATTTGGTAGATAGAATCTGAAAGAAGCCCATCATATATACACACATACATATATTTATATATACATATTTATATTTATATATACATATTTATATACATGTATGTGTCTTTGTGTCTGTGTTTGTCCACCACCACCGCTTGACAACCAGTGTTGGGCATCCAGCTGTAGAAACTCTGCCAGATCAGATTGGAGCCTGGTGCAGCCATCTGGCTCACCAGTCCTCAGTCAAATCGTCCAACCCATGCCAGCATGGAAAGCGCACGTTAAACGATGATGATGATGATGATGACGTGCACACGTGCACACACACACACACACACACATCCTTTTTATCTTTTTCCTTTTATCTGTTTCAGTCATTAGACTGTGGCCATGCTGGGGCACCACTTTGAAGACTTTTAAGTGAACCTGGAACCATGTGACATGGAAGCTACATATGAAGGTGTGTGTGCATGTTACTGTCTCCTTGTGATGATGGTGGGTGTTGATGACGATGATGCTGCTGCTGCTGCTGCTGCTGCTGATGATGATGATGATGATGATGATGATGATGATGATGATGATGATGATATCGATCATCATCATTTTTTATATATTTGCTCTCCATGTTTGCATGGTTTGGACTGGTCTTCTCCTTCACCTTATCCCCAACCCATCCCACACCACTTGTTGCATTGTTTTCTCATTTCCTTTGTGATGTTCAAACATCCTTTGATAAGCTTTTATTACTTTTGGCCACGTCTTCTTTGGTCTTCTCCTTACGCTAAGTCCATCGTTACGTCTGCATCTTGACTTACTCCGTAGCTGTCTGCCATTATCCACAGGCATCAGTATCAACACAGTTATCTCCCTTGCACGTTCCATTTCTATTCCTCTCAAACAATCTCCTAACTTCTCTTTGCTTTGCCATTCGTGCATATGAAACGTTACTCATCCAAGGGAGCATACTTTCTGCATTTCTCTCCAACCTTTGCTCTACTCTGCAACGATTACCACCCTTTACTCCACCATTCCGTACCGGGAACATCGAAGTTCGTACACGAGTGGAGTGGCTTAGTGGTTTGGGGTATTCGGCTCACGATCATAAGGTAGTGAGTTCGATTCCTGGTAGCACATTGTGTACTTGAATAAGATACTTTATTTCGTGTTGCTCCAGTCCGGTCAGCTGGCAATAGTGAGTAGTACCTGTATTTGAAAGGGCCAGCCTTATCACACGCTGTGTCATGCTGAATCTCCATGAGAATTACGTTAAGGATATGCATGTCTGTGGAGTACTCAGCCACTTCCACGTTAACTTCACTAGCAGACTATACTGCTGATCGGGACTCTTATCGTTGTAACTGATGGAATGCCAGTTACTCAATGATGGAGTTGCCTTGCTTTTAGCAGAACAGGTAAAAGCTCTTTGAACTTTTTCTCCCCAGTTCTTATCCAGGCTGCTATGCATTCAGGGTACCCACCCATCTATCACTGATTAGGTTATCTAGATTACAGAAGTTATTCAACTATTTTTACTATATAAGCATGGGCATGACCGTGTAGGAAAAAGCTTGCTTTCCATGGGGTTTTGAGTTCAGTCCCACTGTATGACACTTTGGGCAAATGTCTTTCAGTGAAATAAACAATGAGGTGGCAAGGTTCAGGGTATATATAAAAATACACATTTACTGTTTCATTACCAGTTAATAGTTATTGCAGCAGTTGCAAGGTTGCAAGGTATTTACAATTACATATTTACCATTACATTAAGAAATTTATCCTATATATATATATATATTTCTCTCTCTGTAATAATTATTGTGGCATTTACTGTTAAATTTGCAGCTCCGATACATGTGCTTCCATTTCGTTCATTTGCTTATATTTTGTTAATTTACACTGCTTACAAAAATACAGACATGCTATATACAAACCACACGGTAAGCCAATATGTCTTATTTTCTCAAGTAATTAATTATTACATATTCTCATGTGACTGCATAGGCTCATTTTATATTTCTTATTCTCCAGCCACACCAGTAATCCAATGTCAACCTTTTGCCTTCTGCAATATTTCAACAGTTCACCAACCCTAACACTAACCTTAACCCTCAATGCCATCTCCCATTGCAGCCCATTTCCAGAATGTAGCCATTTATGTACAATATCTCCATTATACCTCCATTCATTTGTCTGTCAACCATACGATGGGTTATATTAGATGCAGTGCTGACTGCCTCAAAGGCGAGTATATCCACTGACAACTTTTCGGTGTGTTCAAAAATTACATGCCCCACTAATTTTCCCTGACAGGTTAGGGTATGGAATCCTCCAGATGGATATATTACATGTTGCTTAGTCGAATTAGACCATCATTTACTCCACAAATGTTTTGTCTTCAATGCTGCACTTTCCTGTATCACCGGTTTCAACAAAACTACAATATATATATATATATATATATATATATATATACAAACTATACCATTTTAATCCTGAGTAACAACGGGTATCTCTGCTAGTGTGTGTGTGTGTATATATATATATATATATATATATATATATATATATATATATATATATATATATATATATATATATATATAACTTGCCAAATATTAAGTATTTACTCTTTGCTTTTAATACATTACCTTTAATTTCTACTGTTCTCTCTTGGCCCTATACCAGATATTGCAGACCAAGCTTCCTCCATTCACTACTCTGACGGTGCATTTTTGAGCAGCTCACTTAAATTCTGCATGAAAAATGCATGGTTTTTTGAAAACCCCATTCCTTCCTTTACTTGTCACTTCCATTGGAAGCAATGACAAGCATTGCTTTTCCAGTTGACCTTTCATATTTCCTGTGTTTTCAATAGGGACTTTACACAATCCCTAAAGCATAGTCTTTGTTTCTGCTCAGAGTGCATTCCACAAACACTTTTGCAGCGTAACATCTACTGAAGGATCCTTTGATCATCCATCCAAACAAGGTGTCCAGTACAAGGTTCTCGTGTTTCAATGCTCATGACATCAGTTCCCCTCAAGCCCTCTGTGTCTAGAGTTCACCAGGAACAGCCAATATTCTGAATGTGCTGGATGGCAAGCTGGCAGAATCATTAGCATGCCAGGTAAAATACTTAGCAGCATTTCATTCAGCTTTACATTCTGAGTTCAAGTTCTGTCAAGGTCAGCATTGCCTTTTATTCTTTCAAGGCTGATAAAATAAGTACCAGTTAAGTACTGGGGTTGATGTAATTGACTTACCCTTTCCCTGAAATTCCTGGCTCTGGCCTTGTGCCAAAATTTGAAACCAATATTCTGAATGTGTCTCAGATATCTCTGATGGAAGTGTTCAAGGATCCTTACATGATGCCTGCAGAGGGTTCATGTGTCACATGTGTGAAGCAGTGACATAATCCACACACATGCACAGCAACTTTGGTTCCCCTTGTAACACAAATTTAAATATTTGACCCTTTTGCATTCAGATTTTTCTGTCAAATGTAATGCTTATTTTCTTTTTGAAGAATTTCTAGTCAAATGAATTGACTCTAGTAATTATTTTTTTTTAAAGCCTGGTATTTATTCTATCAGTCTCTTATGCCAACTGCTAAGTTACAGCAATATAAACACACCAGCACCAGTTGTCAAGTGGTGGCTGGGGGACAAACACAGACACAAAGACACATACACATGTGCACCCCCCCCCCACACACACAATGGGCTTTCTTCAGCTTCCTTCTACCAAATCAACTCATAAGGCTTTGGTCAGCCCGAGTCTATAGTAGAAGACACTTGCCCAAGGCACCATACAGCATACAGTGGAACTGAACCCAGAACTATGTGGTTGGGAAGCAAGCTTCTCACCACACAGCCATGCCTGCACCTATTTATTCACTATGTTTTGAATTTATCATACATTTTCTTGTAGCTTTAAGATTTCAAAGATGTGATTGTTTAATTCTGCAATGACATTGTAGGGGTTAGCAGCTGGATCTGGTCAGTATGAACATAAAAAAGGGGTATACTATTTGGGTCAGATATGGCCAATGTAACCCTTTAGCTATGCTTATTTATCCACATTGTTTTGAATTAATCCTGCATTATCTCATAGCTTTGAGATTTTCATGGTGTGATTGCTTATGTTTTAAGGATATTGTAAGGTAGGTGTGAGAGGCTGGATCTGGTCAGTTTTCTCATAAAACATGTAGAATATTTGGGCTGGATATGGTCAGTGTAACCCTTTAGCATTCAGGTTACCCTGTCAAATGTATTGCTTATTTTATTCACATTGTTTTGAATTAATCTTGAATTAGCCATCATCCTTGTTTTAATACTTTCTATCATCCTTGTTTTAATCCTTTAGCATTCAGGTTACCCTGTCAAATGTAATGCTTATATATTCACATTTTTAAAAAATTAATCACGCATTACCTCAGAACTTCAAGATTTCACTGATGTGACAGCTTACTTTCAGAATGACATTGTAGGGTAGGTTTGAGAGGCCAGATCTAGCCAGTTTGAACATAAAACAAGTGGAATATTTTGGATGGATATCGCTGGTTTAAATGCTAAAGGGTTTAATGTTTTACCTTTCTCTCTTTCATACACAACTTGTATCCAGTCTCCACAGTACTATCACATTAAACATCACAAGACTCACTACCATGCAGTATCACACTCCTTAAGCATATTACCTTATCCACCAGGCTGTGTAAACCATTGATATCTCCACAACGTCTTTGCTGCCCTCTACCTCACTTTCATTGTAAGCTAATGATATACACATAGTTGTACCTTATCAACATCATTGTCTTCGTCAACATCATCATCATCATCATGTTTATTTACCGTCCATTTTCCATGCTGGCATGGGTTGGATGGTGTGACCAGAGCTGGCAAGCAGGAGAGCTGCACCAGGGTCCAGTCCTTTGTTTTGCCCTTCCTAATGCCAACCACTTTACAGAGTGTGCTGGATGCTTTGAATGCAGCACCAACATGAGATATATGTATGTATGTATGTATGTATGTATGTATGCATGTATGCATGTATGTATGTATGTATGTATACATGTATCTATGTGTATGTATATATATATATATATATATATATATATATATATATATATATATATATATATATACATATATATATATATATATATATATATATATTCACATATATATATATATATATATATATATATATATATATATATATATATATATATATATATATACATATATATATATATATATATATATATATATATATATATATATATATACATATATACATATATATATATATATATATATATATATATATATATATATATATATATATATATATATATATATATATATATATATATATATATATATAAAGCATGATTTATTCATGATCAGAGGCATTCGTAAATAGAGGTACTACTGTATATATATATCAGGTCATCCCAGAAGTTCTGTCTGATTTTACCTTTTAGAATTGAATGAAATTTAATAGTATTTTAGAATGTCTAATGGAATTAAAAATTATTTTTATGCATTTGTGTACATTTAAACTAAATAAATATTATTTTACAAAATAATAGAATTAAAATTTCTTTGATTAAAACCCTTTCTAACATGAAAGTATCCAAAGAGCATTTAAGGCACATAATGCTTTATGAGTACAAAAAAGGAAACTCTGCAGCCGAAGCGACTCGAAACATACACTCAGTTTATGGGAAAGAATGCTTGAATGAAAGAACTTGCAGAAGATGGTTTGCAAAATTCACAAGTGGAGATTTCAGCCTTGAAGATGAGGATTGAACAGGACGTCCAGTTGAGTTTGATGATAAGCTCCTTGAGGCATTACTTGAAAAAAATCCTGCATTATCAGTTGAAGAATTGGCAATAAAGCTTAGTTCAAACCATACAACTGTTTATCGTCATCTTCAACAACTTGGGAAGGTTCCTAAACTTGCAAAATGGGTGCCTCATGAATTGTCCAAAAGCAACCACAAATCCCGAGTTGATATCTGCTCTTCACTCCATTCTCGCGAACTTATTTCACCCTTTTTTGGATAGACTTTTGACTGGTGACAAAAAATGGATCTTCTATCGAAATATTAAACGTCGTAAACAATGGCTTGGTAAAAGGGAAAAAGCTCAACCACAACCGAGAAGGGAACTTCATGGGATAAAGGTTCTTCATTCTATCTGGTGGGATTGCAAAGGAGTAATTCACTTTGAATTGTTACCACCTAGTGCAACAGTCAATGCTCAAGTCTACTCTCAGCAATTAGAGCATTTGAACCAAGCTTTGAAGGAAAAAAGACCCACTTTAGCGAATCGAAAAATCACAGCACTTAAGATCGAAGAGCTTGGTTGGGAAAAAATTCCTCATCCACCTTAATCTCCTGACCTTGCTCCTTCAGACTACCATTTGTTTCATAGTTTACAGAATCATTTGGGGGACATAACTTTCGCAAACCAGGAGGAGGTCAAAACTGACATTTCAGTGTTTTTCGCTTTGTAACCAAAAAAGCTTTACATTGATGGGATTAAAAAGCTTGTAAACAGATGGAATGAAGTCATAGATAATCAGGGAAAGTACATTGATGATTAAATTTCAATAAAATATAACATTTGATCACTTGTTTTCTTTATTCAAAATTCGAACAGAACTAATGGGATGACCTGATATATATATATATATATATATATATATATATACATACGCATATGTATATATCATCATCATTGTTTAATGTCTTTACCTTGCTGGCATGAGCTGGACTGTTTGAACAGAGCCTACAAGCTAGAGAGCTGCATCAGGGTTCAGTCGTCTAATTTGGCTTGGTTTCTATGGCTGGATACACTTCTTAATGCCAACCACTTTAAAGAGTGTCCTAGGTGCACAAGCACTTTTACATGGCACCAGCACAAGTTCTTCTTATGTGGCTCTGACACAGGGCTCTTGCAGGCCAATCCTCTTTATCAGGAGATAGCAGAATTAGCACTTCTGCTGTGGAGGATGGGTCTTCTTGAGTACAGCAATGTGCCACATATCTCAGCAATGTGCCACATGTCTCAGCAATGTGCCACATGTCTCAGCAATGTGCCACATGTCTCCTCTGAAAGGTTCAGTGTCCTGATAAAAGACATGCACATCTTGTTAGATCAGAGATTTCAAGAGTTTTAACAACTTTATTTAATAGGTATAGCTTCTTTTTCATCTTCTATCTTTTACTTGTTTCAGCCAGTACACTGTGGCTACGCTGGGGCACCACCTTGAAGAGTTTTCAATTGAATGAATCAATCCCAGCACTTTTTTTTAAAGCCCAGTATTTATTCTGTCAATCTCTTTTTGCTGGTTGTCAAGTGGTGGTGGGGGACAAACACAAATACAAAGGCACACACACGCGCGTGCATACACACACACACACACAGACACGCACATGGTGGGATCAATAAGTATCTGGACTGTTGCCATAGTAACGAAGCTAAAGCATACAGTGTGAAGCCTCTTGGCACAGATTGACCTTAAACTCTGTTGTGCATGTACACTAAGTTTTAACATTCTAGTTCACTTCTGCTGTTTACAGCAGTGCTTGGAAGGAAGATGTATAGCATGTCATCATCGCTTTGACCATGACAGACAAAGTTGAGCAGAGAATCTGCATCAAATTTTGCCCAAAGCTTGGTAATACTTGTCCAGAGGCCTATGCAAAATTTCCAAAAAGTTTCCATTGTTCTTGACACAATGAAGGAGATCTCGGGCAACTGAAACCTGAGTGTCTTTTTGCTCAGCTGAAAGCAGTTTTGGCACAAACTTGGCAGATACGCATCTCATACCCAGATCTTCAGTGATAATGGATGGAACTGAACCGTAACTAATCTGAACATTCTCTGATAACTCACAGATGGTGATTCGATGATTTTCTCTCACAGCTGCATGCACATCTATGATGTTTTTCTCTGGTTGTGGGTCTCCACGAACATTTGTCAATATCAACATTTTGCGGTCATTCCAGAAACGTCTGAACCACTCATACACTTGTGTGTGGCTCATACACTCCTCTCCATACACTTTCTGAAACTTTGCATAGGCCTCTGAGCAGGTATCACCATGACAACTTTCTCTGACATGGTGAATGCGACGATCACACGCTACACATCTTCCTACTAAGCACTGCTGAAAACAGCAGAAGTTAGCTAGCATGTTAAACCTTAGTGCACATGCCCAGCAGAGTTCAAGGTCAATCTGTGCTAAGTGGCTTCACTCTGCATGCTTTAGCTTCGTTACTATGGCAACAGTCCGGATACTTATTGATCAGACCTAGTATAAATAATAAAGGTGGCTTATTCACAATTTACAACCAAAAGGCAGATTAAAGATACTAGTGAGCATCAGCATTGCTAGAAATAAGAGCCAAAACAAGTCTTAGCCATGATAAGGTACTTATCTTATGACTGACAAGGGAGGTTAGTTCCTTACAGCATCTGAGGTACAGCCAGATAACCAGTGATTTCGCATTTAAATTAATGCTCATCAGTGGCTCTTACCCAGCTGAGAGTGTAATATATGAGTGCATGTTTTTTTCTGACCTATGGATTCTTAGATAGTTATATATATATATGTATATGTATATGTGCGTGTGCCTATATATATATATATATGTATGTATGTATGTATGTATGTATACATATGTATGTATGTGTGTGTGTGTGTAGATGTATGTGTATTTGTTCAACTTTCCTGTTTACACATGGTGACTGTTAAATGGTTCTAAAACAATAACTTCCTGATGGTGTAATTTGCTCACTGTTCCCTACGAAAGCAAAATCTTTTTGTAAACAAAACATTCGTTCATACACTTTCATTTGTTTCTAATTCTCCACAACAGAAGCATGTCCAGTTTATTTATTATTCAAAAGATGGAAAGATTCTTAACTTATTTGGAACCAGATGGGGATTGGTGACAGGAAGGAAAGCTGGCTGTAGAAACACTCTGCTCAACATACTCTCATCTGACCCATGCAGGCACAGAAATATTGACTCTAAAATGATGATGAAGAAGACAATGATGGCTATGGCAAAAATAATGAGGATGGTGATGGTAATGGGGGGGGGGGTGATGATGATAGCGATGATGATGGTGATGATGAGGAAGAGATTATCCAAACGACAGTGCTCTCCAATTTCTATAGATCTTCAGTATTCAATACTTATGCTTCATATGTATGTAAAATCATATTTCTTGTATCTAAAGGTTTTTAAAAGTTTTTGTTATTGTTGGGAATGGTCATATTTTGCCAATGAAACCCATGTACTTGATCTTCACTTCAGCTTTATTATCATTATTTCAGTGTCTTTGTCTAAGCTCCCTTGTCAGACACCCTGTGACATCTTCAGCAACTCTCGACCCCATGTGTCTTTTCTTGTTCTACTTATTCCATTTTGCCTTTCTGAATGGAATAAGCAGCACAAGAGAAGACACATGGGATAACGAGTTGCTGAAGAGGTCACAGGGTGTCTGACAAGGGAGCTTAGACAAAGACACTAAAATAATAATAATAATAAAGCTGAAGTGAAGACAAAACATAAAGTGTTTAATTGGCCAAAGATGACCATCCCCATGTATAACAATATCTTGTTTCAACACATGATTTCACATCAGGAATCTTTCAAAACAAATACATATAAACTTCTTATAGTTTAATCCATTAAGAGAATTTCTATAAGAGATGAAAGCAGCATTTATACTGAGAAGTAATGTTTATTGCTATCTAAAGAACAGATGATACAGCTATTTTAACCCCAGGAAGATACCTCTACCAGCTGGTTATTCAGTGCGCTTTGCACTGATATATATTGCAAGTGGAGAGTATCCATCACTGAGGATGATCGAATAAGATGGAAATCACATGATATGATGGTCTCCAAGCTAAAATAGTATGAAGTTCTCTTCCTGCTTGCAATATATATTAAGTGTGAAGTGCACTGAATAATTAGCTTGAGGAATCGTCCTCCTGGGGTTAAAATAGCAGTATCGTCTGTTCTTATAGAACACCCACGTTTAGGTGGTGATAGACATTACTTCTAAGTATAAATACTGCCTTCATCTCGAGTAGAGATTTTCTTAATGGACAAGTTTGCTAGTTGCAAAACCAGTGACTGTGTGACACTGCTTTTCTGTATATTGAGAACTGGGATAGACTACTGCTATGTCTAGCAGATGAATATCCATCACTGAGTAGGACCAAACTAGATTGGAATCATGTGATATGATGTTCTCTGAGCTACGATAGTTGGGAGTTCTCTCCCTGCTTGCAATATATATCGAGTGTGAAGTACACTGAATAACCAGCTGGAGGAGGCATCTTAAAATGGCAGTATTGTCTGTTCTTAAAGAACACCCACATTTAGGTGGATATAAACATTACCTCTTGCAGTTTGTTTTTCACATACAGAGATTTGTCATTGCTTTGCCTTTGGTCAGTCTTTGATGCAGCAAAACAAGGTGTTCCAGCTGTGACCATCTCTTCTTATATTCAGACGCTGTATTTTAGATGACATAGATCCAAAAACATTCTTTCATTTATAAATTAACATGGATGTCTATACAGAAAACAAGTTTGGATTCAGAAACGAAATATGTTCACCAGAATTAAAGGAAGAAGAAAAACAAAATGTCCATTAGAAGCACTAGGACTGCCTAACATTGCTCATTTTAATTTGGTTAAAAGGTTAAGATTTTTGAAAAATTTCAGAATATTTTAAGCAAGAATTTAGAAACCCTTTAAGCTACAGAAACATTCATATTCCATTTTGGCAATTCAAAACATGAATACCAAACAGACAGCACCATATCCCAAAGATTATTGTCTAATGCATTTTTCTGTTTGGTTTGCAATTATGTGTATTCGTTTGTTGAAACAAATTTTGCTGTGTTTAAGGAGAGGCATTACACCAAAATCAATTACACATACTGGTTCAATTCCACTCTTTTATTATTAGTAAATTAGTTAAATATCTATGCAACTAACTAATCAATCTTTTGTTTAATTTGTTGCCTCGTAATACAAACTTGCTAAAAAAAGAAACCTGATAAGAAAATATGCTGTTCTATTAATTGTGGAACTAAAAAGATCGATAACTATTAATTGTGGAACTAAAAAGATAGATAACTATTAATTGTGGAACTAAAAGGATCGATAACTATTAATTGTGGAACTAAAAAGATAGATAACTATTAATTGTGGAACTAAAAAGATAGCTAACTATTAATTGTGGAACTAAAAAGATAGATAACTATTAATTGTGGAACTAAAAGGATCGATAACTATTAATTGTGGAACTAAAAAGATCGATAACTATTAATTGTGGAACTAAAAAGATAGATAACTATTAATTGTGGAACTAAAAAGATAGATAACTATTAATTGTGGAACTAAAAAGATCGATAACTATTAATTGTGGAACTAAAAAGATAGATAACTATTAATTGTGGAACTAAAAAGATAGATAACTATTAATTGTGGAACTAAAAAGATAGATAACTATTAATTGTGGAACTAAAAAGATAGATAACTATTAATTGTGGAACTAAAAGGATCGATAACTATTAATTGTGGAACTAAAAAGATAGATAACTATTAATTGTGGAACTAAAAGGATCGATAACTATTAATTGTGGAACTAAAAAGATAGATAACTATTAATTGTGGAACTAAAAAGATCGATAACTATTAATTGTGGAACTAAAAAGATAGATAACTATTAATTTTAAAGTGGATGACTGGGAAGACTGTTGAGCATTGCATAAACCTTACATTACAGATAAGGACCACAAAGAAAATTCAATTAGCAATCCAAAATGTAGATTAATTAACTCTTCTTACAGCAGGTTAAATATTGGTTTCAAATTTTGGCACAAGGCCAGCAATTTCAGAGGAGGGAGTAAGTTGATTGCATTGACCCAAGTGCTCAACTGGTACTTATTTTGTTGACCCCCAAAAGGATGAAAGGCAAAGTCAACCTCAGTGGAATGTAATCTCAAAGCGTAAAGACAGACGAAATGTCTAAATATTTTGTCTGGTGTGCAAATGATGCTGCCTGCTCATCACCTTAAGCAGATTAAATATTGTTAGCAAAAAAAACATTCTAAATTCTGGAGGTGTGTTGGAACTGAAAAGGACTGCAGT